>NW_022280058.1:2688686-2919374 GCF_004355925.1 Anarrhichthys ocellatus | reverse complement strand
ACACAGAGAGAGAGAGAGAGAGAGACACACAGAGAGAGAGAGACACAGAGAGAGAGAGACACAGAGAGAGAGAGACACAGAGACACAGAGAGAGAGATAACACTCACCAGTGTAATGTCAACGAGCTCAATCAGCCTTCCACTGGGAACAAAAGCGTTGGCCAAGTCTCTGATGGCCTGAATCACGTTGACCAGCTTCAAAGAAAAAGATCAGGAGTCAAATAAATAAAACAGGCGATATTTCTGTGAGGCTAGTTTAAAGTACTTCTTCGTTCTTACATCAGTTTTTTTGTCAGTAATTAGAGCCGTCCATCTCTCGCTGGGCGGGGAGTCCAGGTCCACTGTGTACCAACGGACCGCTCCTCTGAACCTGATTATGATAACATCAGAGTCAAAACGTCACCGACTAGGGGTGCATTTTTATTTATGCATTTTGAATTAACTGCTGATGCCATTCTGGCTAATTCTGTCTCAAGTAAATCACAGTTTAATCCAATTACTCCAGAAAACTACAGCAGCCCACAAAACAGGAAAACAACATATTACCAAGCGAAGGTTATCAGCTAACTCGTTAAAATGACTTTTACACACGTATGTCACTCACGTGGGGCCGTTAAAATGACTTTTACACACGTATGTCACTCACGTGGGGCCCGTCGGTGGATACATGTCTGCACGACAGTCTTCTGTATACTGTAAATAAATAGACATGAAATGTTTGTGTGTGACTTCAGAGAAACACAGATCAACGCAGCTTTTTTCAAAACGAACATGTTAAACAGCATAATGTTTACGCAGCAATGTCGCTTACCGGTGGGATGAACTGTGTCGTTGTAGCGGAAAATAAAGCCGCTACAATTATTAAAACACAGAGAGACATTTTTGGAGGATTTCACTCAAACTGTTGCTCGTCCAAGAGGCTGCTGCTGTTTACCGCGTGACAGGGAAATTTGACTGATATGTGAAGGGAAACCGGAAGTTCTGTAGCGGCATACAATGCTTTTGTACAAATAAATATCAATAAGTGATTACACACATGAAGGATTATTCACATACGTTTTCAAAGAAATTAAATATAAAAAAAATCCGTTCCTTTTATTTGCCATAAAAGCAAGAACCTCCGACAAAATAGTGAGGTAGTGATACAAAAACACCCCTCGAAAGAGATCCCCAGTGGTAGTGTCCATGCGGAAGTGAAAATACATAACATGACCAACTGCGATGGTAAGAATCACAATAATATAATCTATAAAGAAAGAAGACATATGACAATTGTTGTAAACTAATCACATAAATCATTGTGTGGAATCTGTGTGGTCAGCGAGATACACTGTGTGTACTCACATAAACATACAAACCAGTGTTGGAAAGTAACTAAGTACATTTACTGAGGGGCTGTAACGTTACTTAAGTACAATTTTATGGGACTTTGCTTATTTCCATGTATGCTTCTTCAGACTACTCCACTGTATTTCAGAGAAAAGCATTGTACTTTTTACTCCACTACATTTATTTGACAGAATTAGTTACTAGTTACTTTTTTCAGATGATTTTTCATAAAACATAATCAAATTAAATACAATACCTTGTAACATATCAAACTAGTCATTCCCGAATTTTTGGGCTTGTGAGCCTTTATAAAAAATGAGACCCCAAAAGATACTTCAGACCTGTTTCATAGAGATAAACAAACATGTTTCACTTGGAATCATATTAATACCACTTATTTACTTTATACAGAGGGTCATTTTATTATAAATGGAATGGACTTCACTTGACAGCATTCATACTTAAAAAAGCCATCAGGAAATGAACAGTAGCAAGACTGGCACAGTCCTAATAAATCCAGACATTTAAATGTACTAGTCTAAAGCTGACTTTCAGTAAGTGCTTCAGCTTAAAAAAATGAACTTATTTATTGCTGTGCGTCACAATCACATCAGAGTTGCTATTTCATAAGTCGGTGGGAGTAATGGACACAATATAATCATTTTATTTCCACAAATGGTCCCCATCTGTAGGTTTGCACTTTTTAATGAAACAGCAGTTTTAGGATTCATATCAAATTATTTCGCAGACCCCCTGACAGAATCACTGGTTTAGTTCCTCTAATTGTTCCGAGCCCTCCCTTCCACTGGGGGGGGGGGTCTGTGCCCTGTTTGCCGTCTCTTTTCTGTCTTTCAGGATGTTGATCGTCAGCTAATGAGCCACACCCGAGGCTGCTGTGGTTCCAGCTTTAAAGTCTCTCCACCTGAACATTGACGGTCTCTTCCTTGGCTGCTGTATAGTTTAGTTTGTTTCAGACATTTCCACACATGCTGACATTACTGATTACAGACACTCCGTGTTTGTTTTGTATTGTTATCCTTTAAATAAATGTGTTTATTATTTTTACACTTGTCTGGTCTCACATTTATGTGGCAGCCTTTGAGTCGGGTTGTAACATAATAATATCCCCTTTAAACTTTTCAGATGGTTTGATTCAAAAAAACGTTTTATGCCCAAATAACCTCATATTTTACAAGTCTTAGAAAATACACATTTTTAACCTTTTTTCATCTTTCGTACACGTAATCATTCCACAACCCCTCAGATGCATCTTGTGACCCTTTGGAGGAAGCCTGACCACCAGGTTATGAACCACAAGCAAACTGTATATTAAGTATACAGTATTAACAATCTAATGTCATATATGATGAATCAACCACACGGCATTAGTCGGCAGATTGAGTACTTTGTTTTGCTGTTAATAATTCTGTACTTATTTTACAGTGTTGTATCAATGTTTTTACTTAAAGGGTTAGTGTACCTCTTCCATGAGACACAGCAAAGTAAATGTATGGTTAACTAACATAGGCCGATGGGTCATCTGAATACTATAAATGTCACCATTAAGATTCATTCAACTGGCTGCTAAAAATACACGGAGACCATAGAGCAGATTTGACCATGTCATTTTATTAAAAATATTAAAAACAAAACAGAAATCAGATCAAATGGCCAAATCTTTAAAATCAAGACATTTACAAAGACATGGCAGTAACCTACACAGTTGAGTCTTCACTTGCAGTACCGGTCTGCTTTCATTTTGCTTCTCCTGTAATAAAAAGAAAAAAACATTCACTCAGTGCAACAACATGTCAGTGCAATCAATTTATATTCTGTTATTAATTCAATGTCTATTTATAGAAAGATGTTTTACTGTTCTGATAAACAACTGATAATTGGGTTTTTATACCGTCCATGCAGCTTTGTTTAGTGCTTGTTGACACAGAGTGTGAAATATGTTAACCTGCATGAATTCTCACATCTCCTACTTCTTATTACTGTGAGGTTGATGATGTGAATAGATTTCTCAATCTGTTATAATGACAGCAGGGAGGCCACCTCAATTACCTGCCACATGTTCAACTAACACATCTAATGCTGCAAATAAAAACACAAAAGAAATGGAGGCTGGTCTGGGTCTACACAAATATATCAATGTAGGAAGGTGTTTAAAGGTAAACAATTACAATAGCAGACACATTATTTAGAAATGTATTATAAGGAGCTTTGCAATTTGTTTGTATTTATTAATTCAGAAATTAAACCTAAATGCCAGCCTCTGATTGGCCTTGTATATCACTGTGTACTGGAGTACTTTGATGGATTTTATATAAATAAAAAATGTAATGCTGTGAATTTGCAGCTTGATTTTATACCTTCATGTAAACATTTCCTTGAAGGAACAATTAAGGAAGAGTGATAAGACAAAGTGAATTAGGTGTTTGAGAATAAATAACTAATATTTCCGCACCTGTCGAGCAACTCTTCGTGAAACTTCCCGTCTGTTCTGGCTCTCTTCAGCGTGGATGAGTCTCCCTCATTGACCCGGAGCCGCCGATCTTGAAAACTCTGAAACTTCTTCCTGTAATTCACACAGCAGCATTAATAAGACTATTACCAAAGGAAGTGCAAAGGCAAATGACACACCACCCCGATCCACACATACATAAAAACACATTTCCACAATTGATCCTCTTTGGAGAACTGGCACTGAGGCTCTAAGAAGCTAAATCTCTGAGAAGAACTCCAAACATTAAGGCCAAGTATTAACTAAAGCAGAATATCTAAATGGTGACAGTGGCAGCTAAATAGCAATTAAGCTGAATGTCTAAGCTAACAAGCTGCCACAAACCAACACAGACTGTATTATTATTTAAATATTCAGCTATGGCTGGAAGTGGAATTTGTTAATGACAGTGTAAATCAAAATTTAGGCTTAAATGTTTTGAGTTCTGCAGGAATGAGACCTAAAACCGAGAAATTATTACTTTTTTTGCCAATTTAATTTCAATCTTAATGGGTTTTTCAAATGTTTTTTTGGTTAGATGCCTCAAAAAAAAAAATAATTCCACTTATTAATTTTAAAGCCTTTAGTCGTCTTAAAAAAGGTGGTCGCTAACAAGTGGCTAAATGAGGCCGCTATCTATCATGGCAAACATTATTCTGCCTTTTGAAGTATAAAAGTGTTATTTTTGAGATTACCTTGCTGAACAAAACTTGTAACTTGTGTTTGCCAAAGAGCTTCATTTCTGCAATACTCCAAAATCCAATAGAAAAATGCCATTTTATTTTGATCGATGGCACCAGTGCGACGCTAACTTCCGTTAGCTTGGCCCACAAAAACACGTCGTCCCTGCAGCACATGTATCTAAATAAGCTCTGCCATAAACATTTAGCAAGGTACCACTGCATCGTGTGATAGGCTGTGAGCACTTTATCCTCCTGTCAGTGTGAACCTTCATGAACATTTCCCCTTTAATATGTGCAAAGGACATCCTAAAATATTTAAATATAAAATAAAAAGTTATTCTAAAGTAGGCAATCTTAACAATGTGTTCCAGTATGCATCTAGCCAGAAACTTCTTTGATATTTAGTCTCTCTTTGCTCTGCTTGTGTTTTATGATCCCCAAGCTGCACTCCATCCTAAAAGGCATTTTAGACGCTAAACACTACATCAAGACACAGGCTCAAGGGCAGCCATTATCAACATGTCAACATGATGAGTCCATTTCCCCAGCATTCATCTGAAACAAATAATAGAGCCGGAACACCAGCCAAAGCATGCCAAGCAAGAAAACTGTTTCAGACATATTGCCTTGAACTTAATAAGCTGCAGACGGGCCGTATATACTGTATATGAAACACTTGCAGCATCCGAAGCTGATATGTGGTGTTGCTCGCGCTCTCTTCCCGCTCTAACAGCAGACCATCAATTGCATCTTTAAAGGCGGAGGACTGATGAGGGAGTAGCTCAAAGGCCTCATCTCACATCCGGTGATTTTGTTGTCAAAATGTTGTGGGTGCAGACTGACACGGTGTGGAGATAATGGGGAAGGAAATCACCCTAAATTCTCCTCAGTCGAAATAAAGTGCTTCAGCACTCATTTCAGAGGAGGCTGAAAGGTAAACTACTTAAACTACAAAACGTCAAGCTGCTGTGAAATAAAACTGTAGTTATTGATACAATGTGACAACAGCTTAAAGACAAATACCACTTAAAAAAAGTCACTTCCTGGAGCCACTTTCAAGGAAAGCAAGAGACACAGTTTATGCTAAACTGACAATAAATTCATTCGATATATACTTTTCAAACAATTAACTAAAAATAATTTGTAATGTAAATGGATTTTTTCTGAGGCATTTTAGTAAACCAATTATCATCAACTGACCAAAACTAATTATGGGGGTCATGTGACTTTATTTATTAGTATATCTATTTATTTATTTATTTATTATGGTTTGTATGTGTGATTGTTTGTATTATTTGTATGTATTCAACACTGTCAGTGATAGCATTACTGTGTATACATGTTGACTGGTGAGCATCTAGGACACACGTTTCTCATCATATGAAAATACTCTGGTGGCATTTTTTGATGGTTTTCTATCCAGGTAATCAACCCACAACCCTCAGATCTGTGTTTTCCCTCGGTGGACGTGTATTTAACACGCATGTAAACAAACTATAAAACAGCGGCTGCCTCCCCTCACTGCCCTAATTTGAAAGCACTTGGGTGAAAGAACTCCTGATTGGCTCTTAAATTTCACATTAAATGCAGCACAAAAGGGGAAACTGAACCTGGTGGAAAATGGTCAAACAGTAAATTAAAAGTTATATGCAGAGAGATGCCCTCATTTGCTATTGATTGGGCTTGCTTGTGCACACATAAAAAGGGAAGTTACTTACACATAATTGACCTCACAAGACTTCACGTTGCCCCTGTCTGCCTCTATGATGTCATCTTTACGCTTGATCTCTTGTTCCGCACTGGATCTGATCTGCAGAAAAAAAAAAAAAAAAAAAGAGAGAAAGAGGGAGAAGCTTAGCATTAAATATCAATGCCGTGTACCCCCTGAAGTGAGGTCACAAACATTTTCCCCCTTCCATCTCAACAGTCGGGACCCCACAGAGACGGCACGCTTAAAGCAAAAAGGATTAACATGCAACCTTGTGGAAGGAACCCAATTTACACATCACCTTCACCATCTCGCCATCCCCTGCCGTCTTGGTCTTGGCCTCGATGTCCCCAGTCTCACTGTAGGAGATGAAACAACTATTTGCTGCCATGAGAGCCATTTTGCCCTGAGGCAGAACAGGAAGAAGACAAGAGAGGAGAAGGCGGTTGATTAGATAGATTTGCAGCAGGACTGGTTGTCGTGAGAGACATGAAAAGGTCACCTGATATTTGATGTAAAAGAGTCTCAAGGTTGTGCCGGGCAGCTTGTTTATAGGTTCACCAAAGCATCGAGGCGAGCAGTGCGCTACAGCGATAAGGTAGACGCGTTCTGCATAATGAATTGGTTGTTTTTACAGTTACTACAGCTGAGTGCTCTCTCTCTCTCTCTCTCTCGTGGGCTTCACTCTAAATCAGCCACGAGGCGAGACGTGAAAGGCAGAGGACAGCGGTACAGTACGCCACTGCTGCAAAGACTGTATTCATTTCAGTCACTAACTGTTGTTCATATGTGCATCAATAGAAAAAATTTCAATAACAATATTTATTCTAGCATTCATGCAGTCTTGCACGATTTGTACCTACGGCTGAAACGAGTGACTATTTTCATCATCGATCAATCTGCAAATTATTTTCTCATTTCACGTTTGTGAAAAATGTCCGTCTCTATATTCAAATAACCCAAGTTAACATATTAAGATGTTTGTTTGTTTTGTTTTATTCAACCAACTGTCCAAACCGCCAATTATTCAGTTTATTATCATATATGACCAACAAATGCATTAAATGGTCACAAAAGAAACTGGAACCAGAGAAATGTTTGCATTGTTTGCTTGAAAAATGACAATAGTAGTAAATTGTTGCTGATCACTTTTCTGTTAATCAACTCATGTATTCATCAATGAATCGTTTCAGCCCTACTTGTATTAAAGAGAAGATGGCCTCACATTATGGCCCAATGACTTTGTTGTTGTTTAACTGAAGTTCCCCCCCCCCATTGGAGACATGCCAAGACATGCCAAAGACTATAGACGCTGTAGAAGATCCACTCACATTCTCGAAGACTGTTTCCCATTGTTCCCTGGAGCCAATGGCGTCAGAGCGGCCTACGACCAAACCCTCAGAGTTGATACCCAGGTACTTGCCATATCCAGACTTCAAGGCTATCCTGCAACAACGTGATGGAATTCTACGGTGACAGTACACTGACACGGGCCTTTTCAATGCCTCAAAACAACAGAACAGGCTAATCTGATGTTTATTTAAAAAAAAAAAACTGAGTTATTTCCCTGGCTTTACAGAGTATTTAGGTTTAGTAATATTAGTTTAGAGTTAATCTAAGACTCGCAGCTAAAGAAATGGCTCCAGAATAGGTCACACCTCCACAAGGACAGGTTAAAATTACTCTTCTCTAAAAGAATCCTTGCAGAAGCGAAGTACTAAATCTGTTGGCGAAGGATTATCTGTGGATGCTAATTCCATCAGCAGTTTGTCTTTGTTTACCCACCTTGTGTCTGAGAGCTTGACGGCAGTAAACTGTTCTGTGGGGTCGGGTCCTTCATCCTCTGAAACACATAAAAAACATTTACCTTTTAAAGATTTTACGGTTCTTAGTATTGCTTTTTAAATGGCTCTATGTTGCTCTATATACAGAATTTTTTGATTATTTTAGATTTGTGAATAATAGGGCCTCTCTCTACCTGTTAAAAAAAAAAAAAGGTATATATATATATTTTGGGCACTGATCTTTTAGGTTAGACAGAAAAAGCTTCTGCCACACAAAAACAATCATTTAGTGTTTAATTAATTACGGTGTAAAAATGATGTTCCATTATTAAAATGTGCATAATTCTTTTCTCGTGGTAAGTTTATACTTGAGAGCTGCTTCATGTTTAAGTAATGCGTTCCTTGTAATTAATAATGCAAACCCTCCGGCTACTCAGCGCTGTGCTCATCTGGATCCGTTGCAGCAGCACGGAGGCATTTGAAATAAGACACGAAAGGAACTGTTGCGTTGCATTTCAATTCTCTATTCTGTGCCGAGGTCTACCGAGTTCTCCCGTGATTTCATTAAGTGACCTGCTTGCGATTAGGTCGCTTCCTGTCCTTTGCAATAAATCAAAGTTTCGCACAATTTCTAGTGCATCAAACAGGCGAGGTCAAGGGAGCGCAGAGCCTGCGAGACATTAACGAGGAACGCATTAATAAAGTAGAGGGAAAATGTGACACACCCTGCTTCTTCAAAAGGCGGATTATCTTTGGAATATGTCAGATGGTGACCCTCGGAGTTGGCTAAGAGAACATCAGCATGTTTCCTCTGACCTGAGGGTGAATGTGAACACTTTTTTGGCAGTCTTCTAAAACGCTGCATCATCCAGACAGTGGCGGCTCTGCAGAAAAATCCAGCGAAGAGGGGAAAATCTCTAACGTCTCTTTCAATACTGCTAGCTCGCATCCACTTTCATCTCCTGGAAATGAGCTTATGTGCATGCAGAGGATGAGGAGGAACCACTAAGGGATTTGGGATGTTTCAATCTAGCAGCCATTTTTTCACTGGTTCTCACAAAACGTGGGCTGACTTTTTTGTTAGTCGTGTCTCTTTCAGAGCAACACTCGAAAACTCAGAGTTAGCTCTGTCCTTACCCTTAACTCAACCCCCGTTCAGCCGTATGGAGTCTGGTGTCTGGATTTACTACTTAAATACTTAGGCTACTGCTTTGTGGACTGAAGGCAAACCCCCCCCTGTCATCCCCACAACGCCTGGCGCCTACAGTAAATGTAAACTCAAAATTGAGTTTTAAGTTCTTCAAGTTTGTACAACTGTGGTCTAAGCAAGCAGATGTAGAATTTGCATCTTCATCTAAATTGCAGACAAAATGAAATGCATAACGGCTTACATTCCACATGGTGCTATTCTTGCATTGTAATCCTGCTTTGCTATTTCTCCCAGGTAAAGTCCCACTCACGTCTTCTGTGCTACATATATAGATTCATCATCCTGGGTAAGGCTGGCTGATATGGATCTATTCATGCGTTTGACGTAGCTAATGGTAATGGAGGTTGCATTGGGTTAACTTGTGATGCATTCAAGCTCTATTCTGTAAAAATGAGTATTGGGTGAAGGTAAATCATGTTTACATGATCATAATGTAATTGTGAAAAAGAATGTAAAATGTAGTTGTTGGCAAGAAAATCCTCACTTTTGAGAAGCTGGGAGCAGCAAATGTTTGGTACTTTTACTGAGAAATGATCAAAACAATTAATGGACTATCAAAATAGTTGCCCTTTAATTTGGTCTTGATCGACTTATCAACGGTAACATGATCATATCATCGGTGTACAATTCAACTTGAAACACAATAATATTGAATAATTGAGCAGCCATACACCTGGGCATTTTACAGCATTATTCCATCTTCCACATCATAATATTATTAAATAAACACTTAAAAATGTGTCCTACTCAGGCTCAGAAAATGACCCGGGTTAAGAGCAAAAAAGCACTAAAATCTGAACGGGTCAGTGGGACAATTGTTCCCTATGGATGGCTATCAATGAGTCTCTAGCAAATATTTAGATTGACCAGAAGCTTTATAAATTGTTGCCATCTTACAGCCAGCAACAGCAGAAAATAACTCACCAAAACTTTAAATCTTGAATAGAAATATTAGTATAAACTAGATCAAAATGAGTAAAACCCACGAGAGCAGCGTGAAAGGCTAGACTCTCCACTGCGTCTTCTCACCTTTGTGTGGTGCACCGAGTGTGAATAGGCCACTATCCAGAGCATGGATGTAAGCGCTGTTCTGCATCTCGATGGCAATTGTTCCAGATATTTCCCCAAAGTTGCTGATGGCCCACCAACCACCTGCAGGGCAGAAAGACCCAAATGTCACAAGATGCAACAATACATGGCAACACAGCAACCGTAAGGTGCAGCATCCAATCAGTACAATTGTTGCACTTTAGTAAAAAAAAAAAAAAAAAAAATCATATCAGGAAAAACAAATGGAAAGAAAAACAGGTTCTCAAGAGTCTTTGGTTTGTTTTTACAATTCAAAAACACAGTACATAAACATACCAATAACATCAGCTTTTTCTTCACCATCTCCTGCTTTTTTCTTCTTATCTTTATGCTTCCTCTTTTTCCTGTGAACAAATAGAATAAAACATGTCTTCATTAGTGTTCAGCTTGCTAAATGTTGAATTACACAATTAGGCCTTGCAAGCATTTCCATAACATTAAAGTTGTTGGGCTGGCATATTTATTTGTCGAAAGTGAACACATTTAGATAATGCACAAAGACTCTTAAAGTCAATAACAAATCATTGAGTCATCGTTGCTTTAAAAAAAAAAAAAGAGAAAAGAATTATGGTTCTAGGACATGAGCTGAATTAAAAGAGTAACTTAACACCACTGCTCTGTCTTATTTCAAGAGTTGCAAAAAAAAAGGTAATAAAAATACCACCCAACAATAAAGTAAATTACGCCTAACTTTATGTATGTATTGTTAATTATAACCTGTGAATATGAAACCCAGAAATGCCTCAAAATAAAAAAAGAGTTCAAGGGGAGTTTTGGGGTTTTCTGTTTGTGTCCTCTCATCCCATATTGTTGTTTTTAAAAATTTAAATTGATTAAGCCTTCTGCAATCTAGAGACTGAGTTTTCTTTGTTTGTTTTCCTCTCAACAGTTTCTGTGATTTATAATCTAATACGTCGACTACGTTTTCTACATGTACTTCATCAAAAGTAGGTAAGCCTGTTGCTCAGGCTTACATATATATATATACACATATACACATATATACATATACACACATATACACATATATACATATACATATACATATACATATATACACACATATACATATACATATACATATATACACACATATACATATACATATACATATATACACACATATACATATATATATACATATATATATGTATATACATATACATATACATACACATACATATACATACACATACATACATATACATACACATACATATATATATATATATATATATATAACATTTCAGGCTAGTATGGTTAGTATCATCATGCACCTCAATGGCTTAACCTGAGGATATCTAACGATTCTGCTGACGTTTAAACTGCTTTTGGACAAATTAAAGTTAGCTTGCTCATGGTTGATCCACAGTTGATGTTTAGCTAACGTTAACTAGCATTAGTTAAACAAGACGATAATGTGTTTGCTAAGAACAGCCTTTGCCTCCATGCTGATAGTTAAACGTTTAAGAGCGGCTTTTAGAGAAATAAACAGTAGCTTTACAGGTGTTTCACGAAGCTAACGCTAATGTTTTAGCTACAGCTAGCTTTAGCATAGGCTACAAAACCTCCGTAAATTAGTCGTAGATTGAACTGAAGATTGTAACGTTAGTGATCAGTGGTACTAAGTAAAATAAACACTTACCCTTTGTTAAGACCTTTCAAAACCAGTTTGGTTGATTTTACGTGAGAATAGTCAGCCATAGCTCGACCTAGCTAGTGGTTAGCACAGCTACTAGACGATACTTTCAGGCACAAGTACGGCGGCCGCGGAGGCACATTCAAAGTCTGATCCAAATGTCCACTCAGCCATCAGTCTATGCATCCAACAACGTTTCCAACACTAATATACAATATATATACATATATATATATATACATATATATATACATATATATATGTATATATATATATATATATACACATATACATATATACATATACACATATACATATATACATATATATATACATATACACATATACATATATATATACATATACACATACACATATACATATATATATACATATACACATATACATATATATATATATATATACATATATATACACATATACATATATATACACATACATACATATACATACACATACATATACATACACATACATATATATACACATACATATAGATATTTCAGTTTTTCTTTTTTAATAAATTTGCAACAATTTCTACATTTCTGTTTTTTTCTGTCAAGATGGGGTGCTGAGTGTACATTAATGAGAAATAAAATGAACTTTTTTGATTTTAGCAAATGGCTGCAATGAAACAAAGAGTGAAAAATTTAAAGGGGTCTGAATACTTTCCGTACCCACTGTACACACACACACACACACACACACACACACACACACACACACACACACACACACACACACACATACATACATATATATATATACACCCATATAATGTAGGCTACTTATGATCAGGATATGATCAGGATTGAGGTCAGGGTCTGAAGAAGTGGTATTTGTCTTTTCTTGCGCACACACACTCTCACAGCACCAGAAAATGTTCTCTGAGTCAAACCTCTGAGACACTTACCACAAATTAAAAAATAGTCACACCAATCAACTGGTAAGGAAGGGTGACCTCAGGGATGGTGTTCTTATATGACTGTGTATGCTGATGTTGCCTTGCCTCATTTAACAGGAAAGACCCAATCAGGAGCCTGGGACAGGAGGTATTAAATAATCCGTGGACCCTGTGAAGGAGTAAAATAAATTAGACAGTGGCATGTGCTATCTGCTCAGTACAGTAAACCTCAATTGGTAAGAACTCAATCATCCAACAGCAAAAAAAGGCCAGAGAAAAATGGATGACGGCAGCCAGACTAACCATACTAACTCCAGCACAAAGCATATCTTAACTGATGCAGGGGAGGAACTGTAATACCTTAGTGAGACGTGTTGTGTTGCTTTGCCTGAGGAAAAGTTGGTTCAAAGTATACGGAAGATTAATCTGGTCAGAAGAGTCTTGTAAGCTTTGAGAAAGTTAGCCGGTGGGGTTTTCAGAAGTCATGAATCAACATTTTACCCTGCCTCAACTGAATCCCATTTGTGTTCCCTCTGTTATTTGTCAAATTCAATGATACTTTGACAGCAATCCCTGTTGTTGATGGGATTAAACAGCCATAACTTGTACCGAGAGAGCTGAGTGGTTAAGCCCATAAGTACTTAAAAAGAGCTGACAGAAGACGGTGTCAAGCAAAATGATAACTTAAATGCTATATCACCTGATTCTGCAGGCTGATATAAAGATGCCACGCTCTAGTATATCACTTCAGTGCCTTTACTCATGTCTTAATACATTTTAATGAATAATTCACCAATGATCAGTTAAAAGCTCTTAGTACTGACAACATATGGGCTGTCAGGGTTGTGAAAAGTGCATTTTGATGGTTTTTATCCTTTCTATTTGGTAAGGCAGTCATACATGTTTATACTTTACTCTCCAATAAGCCATGACGTCTGTAGTTGTACAGTTTCAATTAAATCAAAGCCTATGGTTGAATCTATTTATCAATAGTCATTATGTATTTATGATCTGTAATTACATCTCCATATTGTAGCAGTTTTCATTGTCAATGACAATGATTCAATTTGCCAGTTACCACGGGAATATGCATGCATGTAAACCAGTACTACTATTTTTAATTTGATCTCACTGATTTCAGCCTCACTGTTTACTGTTCACTCTCCTAATGCCTAATTCCTAATGCTGTATTTGACTTTTGTGGTAGTTCACTGTAGAGCTTTTACCAACAGACTCATCCAGACAAGACAAGACTTTATAATAAATCACCTCTGGCCAAATCAATCTCACAACTATAACACTTTTACACTGTTGTTTGTTGGTTTGGTTAAATCTTTGCACTGTTGTTTAGTTAGTTCATTTTAATATTATTCTATTTCATTGTATATATTGTGCATTTTTATATTTCATATTTTTTACTCTGTTATTTTTTATTACTCTACCTATTAATGCTGCTGTAGTGAAAAAATGTCCCCTTGTGGGATTAATAAAGTAACTATCTATCTATCTATCTAATGGGTCTAAATGATACATTATAGAGGTAGCCAAAAAGACAATGCATGTGTCATGCTGGAGAAGCAAAGCTTAAATATAACAAATCTGACTCTTTTTATTTAGATATTCAACATTAAAGCACCAACAACTCTGATACACTAAACCAACAAAAATTGGAAGCAAGAAAACAAAATATTCCACAGCTGTTACCTAAACCTCCTGTCATCTGTATATTTAATGAGTCACTGACACATCACAATACCAGTGATCATACTGTGCCATCACAAAGACAAGCTTGTAGAGTGACTGAAAATCCTCCTCACAATATGTAGGATGATACATTTTGTGCAAATCATTTAACAGTACCACACCTCTCTCAGTCTAAACTGTCATTTTGTGAAGGATGAGTTAATTCAGGATCACTTCTATGTCCTTTGTGTCTTTCATGTCCTTTCTTAAACTGCCTTTTGTCTAACAAGTCTGCCTGCTCCATTAGCCGCCTTTCAACTGTGAAAAAGCACATTTATCATCCTTTATATACTGTACAAAACCCACAACAGCGCTGACAAGGAATTAACTCCTCAATGCTGAGGTGCAATCTTCTTCCTGTTTGTACCCAACTCTGCATTGCAGATGATTAAAAAAAAAAAAAAAAGCAGTTTTATTTCTTGTTTGAGCCAAAGGGTTTGATGTGAGTCGACCATCTGCACCACTTTGATCCAGACTGAAATATCTTGACAACAAAGGACGGATTGCCATACAAGATGTGTGCAGACATTCATGTTCTCCAGACAATAAACTCAAATGAATTTCGTGATCCCCTGACTGATCCTCTTCTACCACTGAGAGGTTGACATTTTTGGTTTTGAGAGATGTATCTCAACAACTGCTGGATGAATTTCCATATAATTTATAAAATCATTTTCTTATTATTTATTTTAATATAGATATTAAAGGTCTACAGAGAATGAATCACAATTAATGTCCAACGGATATCTTTGAGGCCAGTACCCATACATCAGAGACAATGCTGTTTCTTTTTTTTTTTTTTGCATAAATAAGCATGCATGTTAAACATCCTTTACATTTGATATTTTATTAAAACAACAACAACTGTTTACTGAGTGAGACATTTGACAGTTAGAAAGTTAACTTGTCAGTGCTTTCTGGAGGCAAAATATAAAATACTGTTTCTAAATTGACTCAAAACATATTTTTTGTTGTTTATTGGCCGACATACCAATTTGTCTTTCAATCTCTAATTCAAATGATTTTGGTGATTCTTTAACTTTTTATCTTGCGCACCATGCAGGTCAAAATGTTCAATTATCCAGTACAATGAATATCAATATCTGCCTTCATGGTTCCCAGAGCATGTATAGAAAAGACTTTGCTGGTCCCCTAAAAAAACATCTGGAAAACGGTGCTGGGGAAAGGGACGCCTGGACCACCTGGCCCCAGAAAAGCTTAATTAAATGGCTCCTACATGATGTCACTTATTCCAACACACTCTCCTCACACCTTTTCTAATTACTTCTCTCTTGGACTTGTTTGTTGTGCCTCTCCCGTCCTTCCTTCTGCGCCTCTTTCAGCTGTTTTTCATCCCTCTCCAACAAACTTTTACTTATGAAGTCACTTCTGTCACACTCCACCTCACCCTGCCACCCCCGCCCCCCTGACCCCCCTCCTGTCCTACATCTGTCACATATAATCCTCCGGTGGGGATTTAGGTGATAGAAGGTTAAGTTGCTGACAGTGTGGAGCAGGTGTTTTCATAAGTGGCAGCGTGCTGTTACACTGCACTTTGGCCACACTTTCACTTTGTCAATGTCACCGCTCCTTCACGATGGGTTTCCTCTGCTTTCACGGTATGTGTTTGTACAGACTGACAAAGTTTATGATGTGGACGACATCTGAGAGACGGAGACAGATGAAGATGGATTAAGTGACTTAGTTAAAAAGGGTGTAATGATGTAATTTCCTGAGAGTGACACTGGGGAGGAGAGTGAAATGTTGGACAGGTGGAGGATTTAAATGAATGGTCTATTTATGCCATTCTTCATTTGTAACGTGGTTATTTACACTATATTTCAATTAAATTGATGACAATATTTAGGTGAGATGTGAAATAAATCACAGCACATAAAGATCCATGTAAAAGCCGGATTAATGAGTTACCTTCTTTTAATATATCTTAATGACAGTTTTTTTAATAATACCATTACATTTTCTGCAATGTATTCAGGCTTCACTTGAGTGAAATTACCTGTCACATGGTAATCGTGTAACAGAATATTGCATCTCAGGTTGTGATTGAACGCAATGTGAAAAGGAAGACTCTTTTGAAAAGAGAGTGCCGAACATGCATTTATATTCTTGTATTATTAAATGGAGGGCACAAAAAACATTTATCAACAAAAGACATAAAGGTAAGAAGATTAACTTGAGAAGTGCAAGGAGAGCTATTTATCCTCGGATGAATAGAGTGCCTGCCTTAATACTTTTCATGGTGGACTGGACTGCGGTATTACTTAACTTCATGGATTTCTGGTTTTGGAAATTGACTAGAGTCTACAGTCATTTAGAGGTCTTATGGCAATTTCGCTGCAAGTTATGGAAGAGAGGAGTTCAGCGAATGGATAAACACCTGTGACATTTGCTTTCAGGACTATGTTCTAGGTAACAATTTCCACACCACCTTTATTCTTTCCTCTCTTCCTAGATTTTGAATGCCTCCTTGCAGGGAAATTATCTCCACGTTGGATTGTATTTAATTATTTTAATCCATAAATCACACAGGCTTTATTTGAATTGTAGACTTCCTGATATAACTAAATCACAGTTCACTGATATCTACACAAATGTGGTGTACACACGTGTACTGTATATGCTCTCTATAAAGATGAAACTGTATTTTAAATTGTCTGTAATTCTGTCAATGCATCAAACAAACATATGTTACTCATCAAGGTTATTGAGGAAATAAAAGTTGTTAAAAACTTTTACAGCCTGCAACAGCCCGCTGCCCCTGAGGACCATATTCAGTGCCAGCTTTTATAAAAAGTACACTGCCTGCTGTCTAATTATAAACTTTCTGAAACCAGTCATTTTGTGAGCTACTGCAAATAAACTTCTTTTGATACAATTTTCCATACGTGGATGCAGGATTGTTGAAGGCATGTGTTTTTCCAAGTTCAAAATGATGACTTGCATCTCTCTCTCTCTCTCTCTCTCTCACACATTGACAAGCGCGGTGCGTTTTTGCTCTGAATGCTTAGTGCTTGCTGTCTTTGGCTCTGTGCTCTGTTGGCTTACACAGTCTTGTTCTTGCTTCAGAGCAGCCCAAATGGCGGCTTCACTCCTTCTGTCACCCTCCCTCCTGTCCTTTCACTCTATGCTCACCGTCTACACAGTCCTTTCAACCCCATCTTCACAGACCTTGAGATTGCCTTCCATCAGCTGTGAATGTTAAAAGAGACTAATTTATTAAGCAACCCGGGTCCCTCTGCAAGCAAGGCCGAGGAAGGCTGTCAGGCTGCAAGAATGACTCATCCAGGCTAATATTTTTGCACAATTCCACTGGGTGGCAGTATACACGCACGGCTCTGTGCATCACGCACAGGCCACTTAAAGCTCAGCACGGCATGCTGATGAGTTTAATTGTAAGAGACAAATTAATTGCCTTATTTACACACTCCATGGGTGGTATATTTTCTCCTCCAATTATGCCTCTACTCTTAATAAACAAATGGCAACTTTTTTTTTTTCCTCCCCTGGAGGTTTTGTAGTTTTCGAACATAAACACAGTTTTACATCAAACATTTCACCTTCAATATTTCCCGTCACTGATGGTCTCATCGGGTATTTGCCACATTACTCACTATTGCAGTGCATCAAGTCAAAAAAGCCTCTCAGAGTGTGAGGGGAGTGGCTGAATAATTCACAGTCTTGTGTATTTTTAAACTCATCCTTACATTTATAATGCAGAGAAATTGAATCGTATGACACTGACACACTGTTAATCTTTTAGTGACTGCACATTTCTGCAGGCTTTTATCTGCGAATCACTGGCAGTTAGCAAATACATGGGATGCACCTCTTGTATTTTCCTCTTGACTTTCAAAAAGATCCTTCTGACATCACCTGCAAACTGGCAGGAGTCAATCAGCGCTCTGAATCTGGTCTGACCAGCGCAGAGAAAAGTCATCATTTATCCCTAACAATTTAGAGGCTTTAAAGACACCTCTGATTAATAGGCAGTGTACACAGCAAACAGTGGAGTGCAGATGGAATGAGATGGGACATAAATCACCAGCTGGATCTGAACCAGGTTTGAACCCAGTCTCACAAGCATATGGTAATCATGCAATAATGAACTGTTGTCTGCTGCGCTCTCTGCAAGGTGTTCTCCCGAACATATTGCAATGTGTCTGTTCATACTGCTGTGGCATTGGCACTCTCCAACACAGGCATGCACGGAAACACACACACACACACACACACACACACACACACACACAGAGACGCACTTTTCCTACAACGCTCACAGAAAAAGGGCAGGGTGTTGTTTGTTGTCTTTCATCTCTCTTTAAAAATGCCAGTGTTATTGAACACATTTGTCAATGACAAAGAATATGGAATATGGAAAATGTGTGAAGTTTTACTAAGCTAAATTTGGAAGTGCAGTGTCTTTTTTTCCTTCAACATATTGACAAAGCAACAATCTCAACATAGATGAAATATTTTTGCCGTACATGTTATTTTATTCATACTGAGTGTTTTTCGAACCTCATAGTCGTTTATGGCCACTAAAGATTAAGGTATCAACAACATATGATTGCTTATAAGATTACCTTTCCAGGAACTGGACTCATATATCCAAATCAACAGTGAATCGTAGCACACTGTGAGACTGCATGCCAGTGTATGAACACCTGGTTCCACCATGGACAACATTTATAGCTGTATAGGCGAGTGAAAACCATTTGGTTTGGGTTAGTGGTTACGGTTGAATATTGATACTGACTTGAGGTTCAAGACAGGACGTAAACTCTTGCTTTCAACTCTTGTTGAAACACTTTGTACAGTCGTCACTCCATTCACCAGTTGCTTATTAATGGTATTTCTAGGAGAAGGGGTTAGAGAACTTGAACTGCTTATATGTGTAAAATAGGCTATAGAATGAAACTGCCCAAGCCTTGCCTTACTTTACAGACTCTCACTTCAGCCATACATGAGGCCTGTTGAACTCTCTGGTCAAATCAAGGCTACTGCATGTTTGTTAAACAGGAGTGAGGTTTTGAGGAGAGAAATTTCATGCTGTTCCCTGCAATCAGATGCACTGCTGTTAGAAAATAAAATCAGCCACATGGACATCGTTCAAGTGGAAAATCAATGCAGAACCCCTTGCAGAATTCCTGAACTTATTAACCATAATTTTCTGTGCCGGCAGATGAGGGACTTACGCTAAAGGCTCAAATCATTGTGGAAATAAAAATCTTACAACTTGCTCCAGGTTTTTCTAATTAGTATCAGTTTGACACACTTGAATAGTTAAAATAATGTTTAGAAAATCACGCATATAATCTGTTAGTGTGTTTAGCTTTGTGCTACAGTATGCTACTGATACTGTATTGGCAACCAGTCCTTTTCTTCTAGCCCCATTCAAATCCTTTTGCAGTTGTGTTAGGATTATGAACAGAGGACACTTTTTAGACACATATTTGCTTGTTTGTATTAGTAAAGCCCTGTAATGCAGGCTTGCAGAAAGCCACCATCTTGTTCCGACGCACATTGAACCGAAGCATAGTTGCCTTCCCTTTTAACAACCAGACATTACTCATCTGTCTGTCTGCCAGCTCAGATCATTTCTTGCGAGGAGAAATTAGTTCTGTTGCTTGTAAATGTAGGAAACAGCAGGAAGAGTCTCCCTTTTTAAATGATCAACCTCAGTAGGCAATCTCCTCGCTTCTACAATGTCTTCGGAACAACAGCCACTAGATCAAATACACTCATTTGCATTTGAGGGGTCCAGAAAATTGAAGAGTGAAGCATGGTATATTCGGTATGACACCTAACCAGATTTTAATACATTTCCTACACAGTTTACAGTTTATATGAGAAAATACTAATTATAATGATCATTTAAACTTTTGTGTTTTGGTCTACTGCAACTCCTGAGAAAAAATATTGCTCATTAGCATGCTGAATGCTTCAATTTCACCAGCTAGGCACTAACTTTGTTGCTGGACAGGTAACGTTCAGTGGGTTTATGAAATATTTTTAAGATGAAAACAGCTGTCTGCGGTGTCTAGAAACAAGGTTGATGAGTGATTAGTGAACCAAAAGAGTAAGGTTATGGGCTGTAGAACCAACACAACTTGATTAGCGCAGCTTTAAAGACTTGTGTGATATGCATCAGGTGTTTATCATTTTCACACGAATCAACACATGGTTCTTCATTTCCTCCGGAGTGACAAAGCTGCAGTATAGAGCAAGGACCCTGAGAATACCACATTCTGAGCTAGGAGAGATTTACAATTCAAAATACGGCTGCAGCGAATGTCAACGGAAAGATGATGAAACTTAAATATTATAACAACAATGACAACATATGAACTAATACACTTTGTGCAGAAACTGCTCTCAGGAACCTATAGGGCCACTAAATAGTCGGACTCTCAATTTACCACGTGCCAGGACAGACTCGCAGAGCGTTTTATGACCCCGCCTTTCTCGTTTTATGAGCATCTACATCCCTGAGGACCAGATAGGACACAGAGACAGATCCAATTGAGAATAAAAGCTTAAGGAAACTGAGTCTTGATGCCAAAAAACATGTGCCTGAATTGATACGTTAGTCCTAGTCTTAGTTAGTCTTTGTATATATATTTTTAATCTACCTCAGCGTAACAAATTCACTTGAATTTTAAACCATTCACAAATTGACTCTTTAAACTGTTTTGTTTGCATTTGTTCTAATCTTGTTCTGTTGTCATGTAAAACTCATCTTCAATCACGCCACACAGTTTAGATGTGTGATTGTTCTATAGTTCACAGCATCTCCATGGGTACCAGACACAGTACATTTGTATTCATAACAGCAAAACAACTGCAGTGAAGGTTGAGGGAATTTTATAACAGGGGTGCTTTAATAAATATTATAAATACACAGTGATGTATTGAAACACATTTAAGGATGTTGACACACACACACACACACACACACACACACACACACACACAGTGATATTTCGGCATAAATTACCTCCTATTAGCACGCATAAATGGCATGATTACACTTGAATCAACCAATAAACACAACGCAAACAAAGTGAATGAAATGAGCTCTGAGTGTTTTCCTTCAAACGATTAACCTTTCCATCACACAGGTTATTTGATATTACCATACCAGCTTGTCATTTTGCCACCTTTCAGAACAATGGAAAAAACATGTGCTTATTAAATGGGTTGGGCTGGATTCACATGGGCATTGACATACTGACAGAAAGAGAAGGTGTGCAGAACCATATGGCTCTGTTTACACAGATCAATTCAGCAGCGTGGTCTCGTTATATTACCAGAATCATGATGCTTTGAAGGTTATTTTGGTACTAAAATAGCTTACACTGAAACTGTAGCTCACACCTCAACACTATCACAGTGTTACAGTGTTAGCAGGTTAAACAAATGCAAGTCAAGTCTGTTTATCGAGGCTGAAATAAAAACACATACACACAGAAGCTGCACTCCCTGTCCCATTCATCAGATATCTTTACTTCATCCTTGCTTCCACACCTGGCAGCAACACCCCGGGTTATTTTAGACAAATCAATGTAAGCCTCCTAGCATTCAAACATACATGGTCATGAATATTCCCATCAGGTACGGACTAGTGGCCGGTCAGGGCCTTGCTCAGAGGACACCCATGGGGCCAGAGAGGAGCCAATCAAGCCTTTGCATGAGGGACACCGGTGATTACGATGCAGGGCATATTTTTCATTACCATCCGCTGAGGCGAGACAGCAGGACACGGGCCACAGGTTGGTTACTCATTCCTTACAGTTTCTGGCTCTTTACAACTTCAACTCTGCTGCACTGAAAAGGAAAGATTTCACCATGTGGAGGAGTGTAGCAAAGCTTACATTAAAATGAAACAGGTCATGCTGGAAAGCTGAGACGTTTTTGAACTACATCTTTTAACTCAATCAGAGCTATCAGTGCAGTGAGAAGTCACAACTGAAATCCTTTGAACACAGTTATCTTTCCCGTACAGGAAGCCAGCCACTGTAATTTAAGGAATAATTCAACATTCAACAAATAGGCTTAAGTCTTCTTTATTAGATTTAGATATGAAGATCCACTCTCTTGCCTTGGGAGACACTGAACCCCAAAGTTTCTCCTGATGGTTAGCAAAAACGTAATTTGCTCTTGATAAAAGCCCGATGCAAATGCAGTCCATTTACCAAGTGAATTTCCCAAAATGTTGAACTTTACCTTCAAAACTATCTAACTCATAACTTCACTCCGATTCACCTACATTTTTTTACTGATTTTCTAAATTTATGGGCTTGAATGTCTTCAATGGCGGAGAAATGTATTTTAGTAAATCCATTTATTGTTTGTCTCTACTTCTCTCATCCATTAGCAGTCACAAAATGGCTCATTTGTCATCTGTGAATGAATTAGCAACCAGGCTCCAGATGTCCTCTGCCTTCTTCTGTCTTCTGCGTCTCCCTGGATCTGTCTTGTCTTTTCTCCCTCCTGTCTCTCTCGGAACGCTCTCAGTATGCTGATGGTGCTGCTCTGATTGGAAACGCATTTAGACAGACACAGATGAGAGATGAGAGAGGGAGAAGAAGAAACGGTGACAGTGAGAGTAAGTAAAGAGGACAGAGATAAAGTATAAATGTGTTTGTAATAAAGCACCAGAGAGACGGTTTAGGACGGAGAGGGCTGAGAGGCATAAAAAGATGAAGAGAAGAAGAGAAAGTTTTACGTAAGTAAGTGAAAAAGTAAGTGCATGGGCACTCATGTGTGTATGAAATATCTCCCCTGCCCTCCCCTTCACTTGGTGTTATAATATCCCTCAAAGAGCCATCGACTCGAGCCAGTGTTTTATCAACACAAGGCAGCGCTGCACCTTCCTTTTGAAGATGTGATGAACGTGCAGGTGCAAAGCCAAACAGTGAGCGTTATCTTTGACCTAACGTGGGGCTAAGTCCACTTTTTGGGCCAACGGGATGCTCTGAATTCAAACCAGTGCTTTCATGAATTGCATCTGAGTTACTGAAGCCGTATTTTATTGAAAATAATCCTTACAAATGGCATCAGTTTTATTTTCATTTCTTCATCGTTACTTCAAACTTAAAGTGATGTAACAAGGATACCGCGGTCTGCTTCAGAGATTTATTTTTCTAGAATTTAAAGCAGTATTTATCAAATTTTGTCCAGAAGGGGGCAACCCCCCCACAAAAAAAAAGCTGACAGACATCCATTTTTGGGTGCTTATCCAGGTATGTATTGCGGTGGCAGCAGGTAAAGAAAAGAAGCCCAAACCTCCTTCTCCCAAGCCAAATCCTCCAGCTCTTCCTGGGGGATCCCAAGGTGTTTACAGGCCAGATGGGACATGTAATCCCTCCAGCATGTTCTGCGTCTGCCCTGAAGTCTACTCCCATATGTATGCTCCAGGAAAACCTCTAAAGGGAAGTGTCTCGGACACATCCTTATCAGATGCAGGAATAACCTCAAAAGGCAACACAAAGGGGAAGCGGTCCTACTCTGAGCTATGAGCTTACCCATCTCTACAGATAAAAGCTGCAACAAACTTCTGGTTTGTACAACAGTTAGGGCTAACATGATTGTCCTCTGAAACATTACAGCAGACACAGAGTAATATTGTCGTTCACCGTGGTTTTGGCCGCATGTAAGTGAAGTATTCACTCGTTTTTTTAGCTGTAGTTTGAAGAATATGTCTTTGTCTTTTCTAACAAGCAAGTCGCTAAAATTGTCTGTCTACCTTTTGGTGCTGGGCCGAGCAGGCATGACAGTCAGTTTGTAACCCTTTTGTTGTTGTTGCTGAACAGATACATATGGGGTTTGTCTTTCCATCTGTAGAGTGTTCAAAATTCTACTGTCAGGACTTGACCTGTGAACAAAGAAACATCTGATTCATAGGCTCCCAACTCTACCTTTGGAATTGATGAACACAAAACACACATCTGTGTTTGTGTGTTTGTTGGAGAATGTTAATTGGTGTGCCATGGCCTGGGCCTCTCATATAGCTTTATAGGCACTTTCACAGCAGCCATTTTGACATGCCATAGGAGGGTTAACACAGGTGTAATTGATCAAATTTGTTATCTTCCTATTCTATTTAGTGTATAACAGGAGACTGAACCATGTAGAAAATGCGGATAAGTGTCGGATAAACCAAAACGATGACTCAAAATTGCTAATGATTCTCTGAAGGTATGTCACTCTGAGTGACCCTTTTACGATAAAAAAACCACAATTATTAGATTCATTCATAATGCAATATACAGCATTATTATACTATTAACTCAACAATTTTGCCGCTGTTAGCCCTGGTAGTTTTTTTTAGACATATTTAAGTCAAAAAAGTGGTTAATACAATTAGAAATAAAATCTGTGAGAGCATTCCTGTGGTCTGATTCTGAACCACGGAGAAGGGACAGCAATGCAGTGTCGTCAGAAATTCTGACCGAATAGCTGTCCTCCTGAGAGCTCCTGCAGCCGTAGCTGTACATGATAAAGAGTAAGGGTGAAAGACCACACGAGGCGGGCCTGTGGACATAACTCCAGAGTCTGAGCAACGTCCATTTACAAAGACCCTCTGCTCTCTGTCAGTCAAGAAGATTCAAAAATACAAGCTGGTGAGGCAAATTAAAGTCACATCGCAACCTTTTAATCAAAAGATCCAGCTGCATCCTGTTGAATGCCAAAAAACGTCAGCAAAAAAAAGCTTGGCATGTGCATGCTTCTTTTCTCTGAGTTTATATAGATTATTAAGTAAAAGCTTTGCATCCTCCACACCTCTCCCTGCCTGATGAATAAGGGCCGAATGCAGAAAGTGAACCATTAAATGACATGAATTTGGATCTTTGGACAACATTTTGCTTAACGTACCTCCTCCTATGCACAGACACACACTTTAACGCACTCCACATTCAAAAAGAGAAAACTATGTGTTGCAGGTAAAGCCATTAGGCAACAGCACCAACTGAACAAGTACTTCATTTTGAGTGTTCCCAGGAGAGTGAATCAGCCTCTGGTGTTGTTGAGAGATGCAACATAATTGATGATTGCTGTTCTCTGTGGTGCTCTGTAATGCGACTCCACCTGTATCAAAATGCTATGACAGTCCTCCCTGCTGGCCGAAAATAACAAGGAGAATAGTCCCTTACTCGTTGTTTTTCTCCATCTCCTGATCCAGACAGAAAAGAAAATGCCAGTAGGGGAATATTGAGCTGGCTAACGGACTATGACAGTGTTGCTTTAGTGAGGTGTGAGTGACATTAGAGAGGAGGCGAGTGTGCAAGTTGAGAATTCAATCAGGTTGTGAATCTGGTATGCAGAACAATCCTGCAGACGCAAAGTGTCTTTCTATAATTCTAAGCCATTGATTGAGCCAAATCATCTGAGGACTTTTGCTCTAAATGGGTGTGAGGATGCTCAATAGGGCCGGACCTAAAGTAGAACGACAAGGAGTCATTTCTGAGTTTGGGAAGGGGAAAAACGAGGAGGTGAGAGCTGCCTGTAGTGGGTTGTATGTGTGGGAACGTGCAAAGGTCCAATTTGTATTTTTTCCATAGCATGGTATGTTGATACGGGCTAACAGGCCTAGTGCGCTCAGGGAATCACTCAGCTTGTCACAGTCGAATACATGCAGTCTGAAAATAACTGGATGACACATAAAACAAATGTAAAAAGAAGTCGAGTGATGGAGGACGAGATACAGAGACATACTGAAACATTGGATATTTCTGTAAATTTCAAGAGCCCACAGTGTTCATTTGCACACAGAGTGGATCAATGCTCATTTAAATGTCATGTGCTGGTCCATTCATTTCTCTGAGATCTGTCCCCAGGGGACTTAGTGAGGTTTAGTTAAACATTATGATTTGGCTTCAAATACATTTGTTACCTAATTTAACTTGCAGACGTTTATTAGAATGAGTGAACATTGACTTTTGGTTTCTCACAGGACACAATCAGCGGTCTCCTGACTAACAGTCCTATGTTTGCTTGAATCTATGAAAACCAACTTTTAAAATAAATGGGTTTGTAAAATGTTTTTTCTCAAATGTCATTTAAAAAAATCCAGCTACATGTTGTCCTGATAATAAGATTGAAATATAGTAATTTGTCTAGTGTTTTATTTATTAAAAGTTCAATAGAATTTAAATTTTTTTTTATCATAAAAACGTTTAATTGTTTATTGAAGTATTTTATTATTTCAGTTCTTGAGATGGTTTGGTTTTATTGAATGGCAACGCAGTGCAATGTCAGCTTTGGCTGTTAGACATTTCTTATGCTAAAATAACTTGCAAACAGAACAAACATCTCTATGAGGCACACGAAATTAAAGCCGGACACGTATAGAGACATGATGGCATCAACAATATGAGAGAACAAATGGACTGCAACACTGTGTCATGACTCCCAATGTGTAAAGTGAGATTGATGGAAGAGGTTGGAGAAGTGAAGTGACTAATCTCCACAGACAGCAGTATTTCTCTGAATCAAAATAGGTGTTCGTATACAAAGGGGAAAGATCATTGGCGGGATGAATCGCAAAAGAGTGTTAATTAATGGCATTATGGGGCGTGTGGAGCTGGGGACACTTGCCACCTTGATTTATCACCAGAATCCAGTTTCCACTCTTGACATAAGATATATCACAGATTTAACAGAATAGCTTTCTATATACAGTAGATGCAAATTGATTATCAGATTCCACACTTACTGTTTAGTAATTAGTTAGCGGTATTTAGTCATTAGATTATTTTGATGACTTCTCTGTTTGATTAAACATTGCACACTTGAGAGAGACACATTGTTATAGTAGACCACTGTCTTTGATCGATTGTATATCCATTGTAGGCTGTATTAAAGGTTGTAGGATTTCAGAAATACATTCCAGTCCACATCCATCTAATGCACCAAACAACCAAAGATAAACCTCCATTTTCTTTTGTGTTTATATGGAAATTTCATATTTCGTTATTCAGTAAACTGTTCATTTATATTCTCAGTAAATTTGATCCTCCAACATTAAGGTCTAAATGCTGTTTCAAAGCCTTCTTCACATTGGAAATGACATTCTTGTTGAGAAACATTGAGACTTTCATAGTACTGGGTATTGAACTATAACTTGCACTCATAGGTTGTTATTCGTTGATTAGATATTTTCTGATTTAAATTAATGAATCTTCTATGACTTCAGGCTAATATTGATGCACTGAGCTGTTTGGTATATTTAGTTTAGAAAGGATAATATTTAAACATGCTTATATTCTTAAAATTAAGTATTATGAAGGCCCTGGCGCTACCTCTTAAATAATTTAGTTTTTGTTTGTCTACAAGTAGTCAAATATAAAGTTGCATTCATTGATTTCTAGCCTCTTTGGGGCAGTGCAACATGCTGTAAACACAACATATTATCACCTTGTAAAGTTGCTACAAAAAATGTACGCATGTTTTCCTATGAAAGCCAGCAAAATGTGTCAATTCCGGCGTGTTACATGCACAGAGTCTTTTCAAATTAAACTTCCGTTTTCACAGCAAATAACAGTTTCGGCAACTAAACTACTTGGTTAGGTTTAGTAATAGATCGCTAAACACATAGTTCGGTTAAGGCAACAAAACTTCTTAGCAGGTTTAGGAAAAGATTGTAGAAAAGAACGGAAGTGCCGTTAAATATCAACGTTGACTTCTCGTTTCACATGGGGACCGAACAGCGGCCTCCATGCTGAAAGTTTGCTGGTTATTGGTGTTGGGGAGGTAGCGGATAGTGTTTTCATTGGAGATTTTGTGCTGAAAATTGCTGCCTAATACGTCTGGAAACACCACTGCTGAGAGCAGTAAGAGTGAACCAAAACTGCAAATCGAGCCAAAAAGACGATAAAAAGCTCAAAAGAGCTGAGGCAGCTGCAGATTTGGGTAAAAATTCTCAATGGGTTTGTTACTACCAGCGACTCTTTTCTCATAAACATAACATAAACATAGTCACTTGATCTATTGTTAATATAAGGATATTGATTATTGCCGATTTAAGTATTTCAGACATCTTGGAATCAGCCTGTTAAATACCACAGAGTCAGTTTTTAACTTTAGAATGTAAACTTCCCCCTGATTTCCTGAAAGAATACAGTGATAACCGCGGTGCTGGCTGGATTTGAGCCACATACGTACATCTCAGTTACATGCAGTATGTCTCAGCCCCCCTGAGCCATAAGGATGCTGAAATAACTAAATGTATACCAAAGCCCTCCAGTTTTTATGGCAAACATATTTTGCATGATGTTTACTTGGTCTAAAATTCAAATTTATTAGCATAGACATCTATAAAACACCACCTACATATCTTTGTAACTGCACTGTATATTCCCATAGCCCTCCCACACACAACCTGAGTCCCGTTTGTGAAATCTGATGGATCACAAGATTTCTTCAGGTTGTGTGGCAGGACCCCTGATGGTTTATAAGGATGACAAGTTCAGGTGTCGCTTCACAGACTCGTCTTATCTCCCAGTAGGTTGCTATCACAGACTGCTGCGGTGAAAAATGTCACCCCGGATGTCTAAAAGGATGCTGCTCATTTCCACAGTGGTTGATTTTGTAAATGAAAACCATTGGAATATATCTAAGTGACAGACTCAAATAGAGCTAATAGCAAATGCAGAGCATCTTGCCAAGGACAGCAGGCAACAGTGTTCAGTGTGTGACAGGAACATATTTACAGCTAAGTTGTATTATTATAGAGAACTACTATGCTTCGAGATAAGGCTTTTGTATACGCAGCTTCATATCAAAATAACAAAACCGTAAATAAAGCTCGACTGTAATGGGCATCCAAACTAATATGGCTGCCCTCACAGATGTGCATCCAAGTGGTTTTACTTATCCATTTTCCATTTTCTCATTCACACCTTATTTGCCATCCCACCGATCTCATTTGCATTGTAATGATTAGACTGTATGCATGCAAAATAGCTTTTTAAAAATGGTTTAATAGCGCCAAATATATGCATGAGATTCCTGCGAGAGTGGGAACCCACTGCCAGCACAAATAAATGTGACTGCAAAAATCCTCTGTTCTTCTTTCAGTGTGTACAACTGGAAGACACAATGGTCAGCTAACTGCATAAGCTATGGTACACATGGAGTAAAGATTTAAACATTTTTAATATGGATATCAGATAAAGACAAAGGCAGCATCAATGCTGTGTGTGTTCTTCAATTCAGGCACAGCAATACAGAAACTATAACAGGAATCTTCAAGGTTTGTCTTCAAGTGAATATGGAAGTTTTTGAGTCAATGTGGACGTCAAAAACTTTTCAATAACTTACTATCGTGCTAACACATCTGCATAGCAAATTGTTGTCTGAAATGTAGATTAGCTGATGTAGTTTAGTAAGATCCTTCAGTGGTTAAACATCCTTCTGCAGCTGTTCAGCATTTTGTAATCCCATCTTTATAAACCTGTTTCTTCTGTACCATTAACCAGGGAGAGAAGAGCTGGAACCCGGGCGCTGCTCATGGCGAAATAAAGCTTTGATAATGTCATTGTCTCCCATTATGAAGGCTATAAAGCTTTCAGAGCAGAGTAACAGGGTACTAACTAAACGCCAAGGTCAGACAATAGAAAGAACCGATGAGGCTTGTGCATCACGCCTTCATGATATCTTAAACATAAAGCAAAATGCTCTGTCCATCCTTCCATGGTTTCCCCCCCCCCACAGATACGTCATCCTAGGGCAGTAGCTACCACCGAGGACACTGAGGTGGGAGAATACAATACAAATCAGGTCAATCTTTTCACTCATTCAGGGAAATATCTCAACATCTACATGATGGACTGGCACACCATTTTGTGCCAAGCCCATTTTGCGTTAGCAAAGGAACAACAAAAGTCTAGTTTACTGACAGGGCATCCAATGGGTCAAGTACAAGACCCATCATGTAGAGCTTGACCACATGATGGGTGTATAATATCTGGATAATCATCATAGATAATCATCTGTTCAAATTTTTTATTTGACCAGATGATTATCAAATATTGAACATTTTCCCTTGTGTCAGTTTGAATTTCAAATAAAAAGAGACAACCCGAATAAGGATTTCATGTACATAAAATATACTTAAATAGTTAATTGAGATTTGAAACTTACAAATCCAAAAACTAAATCATTTAGGGGTTTTATTTTTGGTGTACTGTCAAACCTTTGCTGGTTGACTAATGACCGCAATAGATCTAATCCTGGCCATGGCTCTGTCCCCGTTGGATATGCATGTTTCATTACAAAACGTCATAAATTAGCTGTTTTTGTAGCTCTTAACACAGTTTGTTGCAGTTTCTGTGAAAAGGTTTGAGTGTGCTGTTGTAATTTGAAAAGTCCTTTCAATGTCAGACCCATTAAAAAAAAAAAAGCTGAACAAGAAAACAAAACTTCAGAATGGTCTACAACTTAGCACTGAGAAGTTGTAGAAGTCTTGCATACGAGACTTCAGGCTTCAAAAACATGGCTAAAGAGGTGTGAATTAAGGGAGAGGGGCAGAAGAAGAAAGCGGTGGTACTTAATTCACCCAACAGTTCTTAATTGGATTTTGCTTTGATGTCCAACACCAGTCACCATGGGATAGAAAAAAACGAGGGGCTTTTCTTAAGGGAGATTTATTTTAAATGTTCCATATTTCCTTTTTAACTGGAGACTGGAATTGCAATTACTTCAAGAGACAATAGTGACACTCATCCCAAGAATTGTAACCTTGCACTATATTTGAAAACACTTCTTTTTTTTTTTTAATCAAGGTATTAAATGTGGGTATCAATTCTTAAATGGGTTGGAACAGTTAGTGATTCTACAGAACATAGATACATCGTATCATCTCTTACAAATACAATTTATTTGACCAAAATTCGTAAATCCCTCACATCTCTCTCTAAATGTTTGAAGACATTCCTGAAAGTGATTAAGTCACCACTTATTCTTCACTGTGTCCTTGTGAATATAAAGACAAGAATAAACCTCAACACCTTAAAACCTCAAGCTGTTGATAAATCCATTTCACAGCAGTTTGACAAATGACATGAACCATGCACAAGTTTGTTATAATGTTGCATCATAGGCGGTGATCATCACAGGTGGCATCATAGTCCATGATAGGAATGAAGATGTTATGAATGTGAACTTTCCACAATGTAGTGTTTACAGAGTTGTCACAAGGATAATCCTATTACTGATTCCATTCTTCCTGAATACACAGATGTAGTACAACAGATTCAGTGTACAAGGATTACTTTTACTTCCTTTTCTTGTTGGTAGAAAATAATTGATTCCTTGCAGCTCTGGTTTTGTGAATGAAAGCACACAAAGTGCACTTAATGCAGCACGATGCAGATGCAAATGTGTGGAATACAATGTTTGGTTGTCATTGCCGGGTACACCGAGAGGTGGGGATGAGGAGAGACACCGTACATGTGTCCAAAACTGCCTCCTTTTAGGTTAGTTATTGCCAATGAAATCAATGCTTTCTCCTCCCTTTAAAATCCACTGCACTCTGTAGAAAAGCAGTTTTGATCCTGCCACAAAAAATGGCTTCAGAGTGAAATCTGATGTCCTTGTATGGGAAGTACAGAACAGCCAAGAGGGAATATATGGTGCTTCAAATTAAATGCGCTTTGGGAGATATAACACATTTTGTGGCCCTGTTGCTCTGCTCCATCATTGGCTGATGTAGAGAAGTCATTTTAATGATATCAGGTAAGAAGCTAAATAGAAACTGTAGGGACAGTTTGGCTACTGAATGTGGACATCCACCAGTCAGACCTTGATTTCTATAAATGACTCAGCCACGAACTCCATGTGCCACGACTTCAATTATAATTATTCAGCCTTATAGTCAGAGGTAATGTAATTAAATACTGTATTCTATTCGACTCTTTTAAAGGAATGTACATCAAATACAATTTGTCCAAAAATATCCCCAAAACAGATATCACAAAACAGGGTTTTGCAAAGTGTTGCACATTTGACCTGGTCTAAGCAGCTGGTAACATAAGCTCAAAAAATGATAATCCTTGAGATCAAAAGTTCGGCCGCCACTGCACTTCTCCCCTGACTTTGGTGCAGTAAAGGGCATCGAATACCAAACATGCACAGACACACTGTGTCAGTTTTTTGCAAAACAGGGCAGGGAACAACACTTATCGTCCTTAAGCTGCCACCAAAGTCAAACCAAAGGGTTCCTTGAAGGGAGATTCAGTTGTCTGTATCAGAGACTACTGTTGTATGACAACATATCCCACAGTGCTCCGGGTCCCCTGACCAGAATTTCAGTTGTATTTCATCTATATATTTTTAATTGAAAAAGGGTTTGTACATTTCTTGCACTGATCTCAAAAACTCATGCAGATCTAGCAACGGAAATATGGACTAAAAGCTTGGTTGCCAGGATAGATATGATTCTGCATTATTATATTTCAATAAGGAGAGAAGTCAGATGAAAAAAGATAGTTTTTATTATTTATTTTTGACAGATGATATGTGATGATAAAGTCTTGACAGAGGCTTTGGCTGTTGGATTCCACAGGGAGATGTGTAATCGAGGGGGGTCTGCCCTGAGCAGCAGCACGATATATCCCCCCGTGGAGTCCAAACACTGGTGGTGGTGGTGGCTGATGAGGCCGATAGAATGACGAGTTGATGAAGCGGATGAATCTGCGGAGACTGGGCGGTGATGGTGAGGTGGAGGGGTGCGTAACAGCAGCATGAACGTGCTGAAGGTAGAGAGACAATCATATTTAAAAAGAGACGGCAGCAAGATGATAGGCTATAACGATGTAATTGAGTCACTGTGCTATCCGAGAGAAGAGACCAGCTGATCTAAACGGCTGATATCATGATTGACAGCCCCAAATAATGACAGCAAGGAAATTATGAGTGAGCATGCATGAGAGGAGTGAAGGACTGAGGAATAAACAGGCCTAGGCATGCAAAAGTCTAGTCCAGTCTGAACTTACGCTTTAGTTTCATTAAGAGCACAGCTTACATCTTTCTGCTGCGTATGTCATATTGATGATCTGAATTTCCACTTGCCACCCTTCAGTATCATTTACTGATATTTGTTGTAACTTCCAATAAATATGGTCAAAAACTGCAATGAATGAGTTTGTTGTTAAATGTTTACTTATATTTAATTTCCTCATAGAGCCATTGTAGTAAATCATGATAAAAGATGATATGTTTGTCTGCTTATCTCAAACTGACATGTAATTACATAACAGGTTGCTTGCTTTGTGTTAATTCTTTGAAATCTTCTTAAATTATTATTATTTTGACAAAACAAGTCAATTTAATTTCTATAGCCTCAAAGGGCTTTACAAACTACGCCACCCTCTTCCTTTAGACCCTCGATTCACATAAGCTTTGTTCCCAAAGTCTAAAGGTGAGAGTGTCAGCTGTCTAATTATAGTGTGTTCCAGAATTAAACGGATACAGATCATCTTATTCCCTGTGTGAACTTTTTTATACAGTCGTCTATTCGTTAAATTTGTTCAAGCTGTAAGCTACATGCATGCAAATCATACATACCTGCCCACACTGTCTGTCTGAGTAAAGGATTAAACAACTGGGAAAAAGTAACTGTGTGAAGATGATGATAATAATAATAATAATAACACAGCATCTGGTTGCGCAATATTACAAGGCACTGACATCAAACTATGTCTGGAAATTTTCTGTAGTTCCTAATATGTCTTTAAAAAAAACATCTCTCTAAAGTAAAGTAACACTTTGCAGCTTCACAGGCTGAGCTGTGAAGTGATCAGCTACACTTTAGAATAAAGTAAGCCTGACATTTTGTGAAGTACGCCGCCTGATAGAGTGCTCACAGAGCTGCCTGCCATGGGATTTAAGAAGTTTTAAACTAATACCCTGTCATTTATTTCCCAGGTCCCACCAAGTTCTCGTAGGATATCCTTATATAACACTCTACTCGAACACTCCTCATTTGCTAAAAATGTAATTTGTTTCTGTAGAGTTAGTCCTTTTTGCCACGTTGCCAGTGCAGGTCATCTTGACATCCTCCTTGGTCCCTGTATTTTAAAAAGGACTCAGTCCTCCTGTGTAGGTGGCAGAGGTTTTGAGTGTTGCCGAGGAACGTTTATTTGCCTGGATGTACTTGTAACGGTGAAGTCCTCTGCTCTGCCCATTATGTGCTGCGGAGATGTGAATGTCCAGTTTATGGTTGGAAATCACAGCTGTCTGCAACAATTTACAGATACAGATGGGTGACAAAATACATGAAGAACCTAAAATAGAGTGGAGAAACTTAACAAATGCATCTTCCTCTTTCTCAGACTCTGTGACAAAATGCAGTTGACCTGAAGATGGAATGAAGAAAAGACTGCCAAGGACTACAGATGCTGTTTTGGTGTCCCAAAACACACAGACATATTGTGAAATAATGGGCCCCTGGGCACATGTGTAAAGTCCCCTCACCCTGACTACGAGCGTAGGAAAAATATACATACAAATAAATATATTTTAAATTATATTTTATGAGTGACTGACGTATAATAATCCACTATTATCTCCATCCTCTTTAATATTTTGCTGAATACACCACAATTAAAAAGTGACTAATTTATCACACTTTATAAACAGATTTTTATCTCAAGATAAGAAAAATAAAAAATGTTTTCTTTTATTTCCTGAAGCAAAATCCCCTCTAATTCATCTAATATATTACACTACATATGATCGGCAGCCAACTTCAGGCTGTGAATAGCAGCTCTGCCATGATTCTTGACCCCGAAGCGTTGTGTTTGATTCCAGTAAAAAAAGACCGTGCTGCCTCCCACTGTTTTCTTTTAAGAAAATATGGCCTTGGCTGTTAGTTTCAGCACTCTCCCCACCACTTTGCACTGCCTACAGACAATTTTCTGAAATAAATAGTAATAAAAGTGGAATACTCTACGGTCGTACGAGCAGAGAAACTGGAGTGGCTGGATGGGAGTTTCCACACAACATGGCTGATTGAATTTTGTGGCCTTATAAGGGGAGACACAAAGAGACATGATTAAAAAAGGTTCATGGGCAGTGATGTATCTTCTCTTTACCTGTGTGATGAGTATGATAATGTTTTGCCACGGCAGGATTGTTTCCTGTTCATTCAGTTTAACACCTTGAAGCTGGCATGAATTATTTCACATCATTCGGCAAAAATTCCATAATAATCTTTCAGCATATTGTAATACAAGAGGTCTGAAAGAAAACAAAATGGCAGAATATCCCGCAGGAAAAGTTGCTATTCCAGCATTGGCAACAGCTGCCTACACCTCAAAGCAAACCCAAAAGAAGCATCAGAGATGGAAAGAAAATGTTGCCAATGTTTAGCTTCTGCTAACTGCAGCCAAAGTCAAAGAGAGGTGCAGGAAGAGGGCTGTATCTTCAAATATCCTGGTGTTTTATTTTGTTGCCTTTTCCAGAAAACTGCTTACACTGGAGTACTACTTCAATTACAATATACTGAGTGAGAGGTTATTATGCATTTTTGCCCGATAACGCCACCCAGCTTTAACTGTGGAGGATCAGAAGCCAAATTTTATTATTATTATTATTATTATTAATAATAATAATAATAATAAATACTATATTATTATTTACATTAATTATATTTTATTATTTCACATATATTTTGAAGTATTGTTAAGTTTGTTTTCTTGTACAGGCATGCTTTTCTTTCTTTCTCTGTTTTGTAATTAATTTAAGCCTAATTTGGAACTCTGTATACTACTGCTATACAGTATGATATTTGTCTGGAAACCCAATAAACAGTTTATTTTAAAGTAAAAAAGAAAAATCACTGGACGTTGACTCACACTGCCTTTCAGCTGTCATGTGTTGTTTATGTCTTGTCTGCATTGCATTGAATAAACTCACATAACTCCTGTTGATGCCTCATCCATATGCCGTTTTCTTTTTCAAATCTTCTGCCAGAAGCAAGCTGCAACCCATGCAGCAGGCTTTGCTCTCTTGGCAATGTTGACACCTGATGGATTGCTACAGTGAGGATGAATATATTGCTGTAATCATTCATCTTGCCAAATGTGACACATGAGCACAACAGGGCATAACTCAAGGTGCATCGACTGCTGTTGACAAAGGACTTGACATTACCCCAAGGGCAACACAGACTAACATCAAGTCTTAGAGCTAAAACAGCCACCAATTAAGACATGATGGCTAAAAGCAACCTGGAGATAGTGTAGTTTAGTGTCTTCATTCTGACAGTAGGGATGACATTTATAGTCGCAAACACGTCTCAATTTCCCTCACTTCTTCAAAGCGTTGGACTTCAGATGAGCTCAGTTGAAGAACTCATAGACGCTGGTTCTGAGGAAAACTGAAGGTGAATGGGGTGGGGGCGGGCCTTATCGATCTGACACTGACATGACGGCTCATAGCAGCAGAGAAAGGAACACTTTTAAAGTTTGACAGCACGAGGTGATTGGCCCACAGAGGTCACGGCAAAATCGAATCTGTTGAACTGAAAGTGTGAATAACCTCAGAGACAAAAAATGTAAATAAATGGAGCAAGCAATAATATAGTTTTACTGATTACATGTCAAGAAGCAGCCTGTCTCCTAAAAATTACATTCTATACAACGAAACTGCATTATTTCCATTGTGAAAGTCCACAAAGCGAGGAGGTCGGGGTGGTGGATGGGCCACAAAACACCCAGGAGACTGTCCCATGTGGACAAAGTGCTTTTGTTACATTTTTGTTTTGTTTACATTTTGTAGTCATTTTAAGCCAAACCATTTTTTTAGGAGATGATTTTTGTCCACTTTTGTTCGCTTTCCACATATTCCAAGCTGTTTAAAACTGCAACCAGAAGAAAATACATTTTCATTGAAACGTAATTGAGAGTGCTGTTTATTTGTATGGGAACTTCACTTTGTAAGAGACGGGGCTGATGAAGGATGTTGCTGTTAGGTAAGGACAAGGTCTTTACTCTTTTTTTGATGAAATATATGTGATCAATTAGTCCATACCAACATTTTTCATATCATACTTTCTAATTAGCATACTTTCTAATTAGCAGTCTGTTTTATCCATTTTATTTTGTCAAACATCGATCTAGATCTGGCTGGACCTGTCGCTCAGTTAAATCAATGTTTCCATGGTAACAATTACCTCATCGTTTTGTATGTAAATGTTGACTTTTTGGGAAACACTTCTTTAAAAACACTGGTACAGCCAGATGTGATTCATATCATGTTCTCTCTTGCAGGAGATAGTCTCTTGTATCAGCTCCCAGCATGTAAACACAATTTTGTTGCAATTCCTTCCTTATCGAGGATAACTTCTTCGGCAATCAGTGTGATTCAGGTTGTATCCAGAGTTCTCTCAGAGCTCTGTGTGTATGTGCTTGTTTGCTGTGGTTTGATAACATTAGACTAAAATCTGTGGTGGTGCACGGTGTGTGCGCCTGCAGAGCTCAGATTAAACTTGTATTATCGGTGTAGGGACCGTCTGCTGCTTGCTCCTCAATCACAGGGGTTCATCTCTTGGTTGCTATTGCTGATTCACTCTGTAGAGGAGGAACTGCAGCAGTCCACCTGTCTCCCAGGACACCTAAGAAACATGTCTCTCACTCAATGGATGTCAACTATTGTACTTTTCTGCTTATTCATTCCATTATAGTTTGACCCTCATGACTGTGTCCATATCCGCAGTTATCTGAGCTTTCACAATACTGAATGTGAGAATGTGATACTTATTTGTGATAGCAGATGAACTCTGCTGTCTACATGACATTTTCGCTTAGAAAATGCAAGAATCTAACAGCGGTTTAGTTGTACATAACAAAAAAAAAAAAGTAACAATTGTGACTATGAAACATTCTTCAGACTCTTTACAAGTGGGTGTTGCTATGCCATTCAGTGATGCTCTGATAAATAGTTTTTTCTCAACTGTGCATGATGAGAGAATTATTATCCCTTTCAGTCCATGACAGCGGTGTCATTTTGGTGTATAATTATAATGACATGCTCCTCTAATTGAATGACATATTTTCTTTATTTGTTTTTGAATTTTTTTGATGCAATGCTTTTTGCCACACTTGTCTTACTTGTGTTCTGGTAAAACTTAAGAGTTAAATTAAATAATACATGATGAATACAGTCTTATGCAGCAAATTAATTCAACCAGGATTTATGGCTTATTTTTGACACACAGGTAGGCTAATGATTTGTTTCCTTTGACTGTCAGTCTGACATCGTGTTCATGTTTAATAACTATTGATTAAACTGTAGATCCTTCTTTTTTGATTAATCGATTAATTCTTCCTTGGACCAGCAGTCTAAACCCCAAATGGTTTTAATTTACAAACATTTATTCTTGTTGTTTTGTAATTGATAAGTGACTTTTAAAATGTAAAAAATCAATCAATTATCAACTAATTAATGAATGGACAAAATGTTTCGACCCCAAATGGTGTAAGCCATTTTCTGTTTGGGAGCTGTTGTCACTTTGCTCTCACAAATCAGTAGTGTGTGATGTATCTGTCCGATAAACACCAATGTCAGTTGGCGCTGCAGCTAGGGGTGATTTAAAAGTTATTATTGTACGTTGACTTACAACTTCCAGTACAGCTGCATCAGTCTCATCCACGCTTGGTGATGTTTTAGTAGCAATTTTCAGTGGCGAATTTTATGCCTTTGGTACAGGAAGATAAACAGGGCCATAGCCAGGATTTTAGGAATAGTGAGGTCATGAGTCCCTAAGTGCATCAATACAGAACATATCTAGGTTTCTGCATATCTCATTTATTCAGCTGACAGATTTATACACAAATTTTTTTTTCCCCACATGGGAGAAGGCTTGTTTCTAAGCCTTTTCCATACTGGCAGGAATACAATTCCCGGGGGGGGGAAAGTTAAAGCCTTTATTTATTTATTTATTATGACAGGCAAAAAGGAAGTACAATTTACACAGATGTCTAAAAATAGTAGCTCCCCTCCTCCCTTGCGCACCCTCCCCCAAATACAGTATTGTCCTCAATGGTAGCTACAGCTCTGAAGATGAAATCGCTTGGTTTGCGGGAAAACAGCTGTCATTGACTTCACACAACACCAAATCATACTGTATATATATATATATATTTTGAGGTATCTGTGACATTTTCAAACACCGAACTGAAAATGTCGAAACATATTTTGGAGTTGGAGTCTTGTAGAAATTGTCTGTCATGAAGCTTTTACGCTGCTCACTGGGGCTTTAGCATCAGTGGACATCATTTTACATCCTCGCCTGGTTGATTGGCACCTCATTCTACTGTATCTCACAGCTGACATATCATATAAATATCTCATGAGATCTGACACCAGAGATCGGTTTTCATGAATGTATCGGGAAGTTGTTTAAGTTTATAAAGTTGATACGTTTCAAACTATCCTGACAAGAATGCTGTATTTTAAACAAGCCTTCATTTTTTTTTTCTCTAGTTTTTTTTTTTTATGCCACGTGTGCTCTCGTCAGAGGCAACATGTATATTAAATGATATCTGACCTTGCCTGACTCGCTAAGCATCTCAGTACATGGCCACAGACTGCTGGAGGATATCTGTGATGAGTGACAGAAGACAAGAAATAAAAAAAACAAAAAGTTTGTTGTTCACCAGTGATACCTTTAAGGATACATGAATGACATGTGTATTGTGAGTCAGGTTTCTCCCCCCCCCACCAGTATAAATGAAGAGCATACGTTTTTCCTGCTTTTGCCCTGCAGTTATCTGTGGGGAATTCATAGCTATTCATTTGCTTTCATGTACCATTAAATACCCTACTTAAGTAGCATCTTGGTTATTTCCATCCGACTGATCGAATGTAAGAAATGTTAGTTTTATTATATTAACCAATATTGTGAATATTTGATAAGTGTAGAGTCAGTGTAGAGGTGATCTGCCCTCAGCTGTTGAGACTCTCCCAGAGGACAGACCAGGATGTTAACCGCAGGGAGTCCGCATCTGAGCTGATGAAGCAAGACACTAACTGTGATATTAACCAGAACGGTTTACACTGTGCTCTGTCTCGAATTGAAAAAGAAACAGGACATTGCTTACATCCTTAGAGAAAGGTTTCAATATCATGATAGTGAGATAGTAAGTGACTCACCGAGAGACTAACGTAGGCAAGCTCTCCTTTGACAATTTCCTTGTGTGAATACAATTTCCTTAAATATATTCTCTATAGTCATATCAATTCCTTACGCCTTTGTATGTCAGAATAAAGTTGCTGTCACTCCAATTAATAATATATGGTAAACTATTCAAAGAAAGTCCATGGGAAAAAAATCTTTTGTTCCAGAGGGTGTCAAATCAAATTCACATTTGAAAGATTTTACGGTTACATGCTCTCTTCTTTATTTTTCAGAGAACAGTTAAAATAAAACTGTTTCAACGCACACTCAACTTTTCTTCTTCTGCATTCAAACACCTGTCAGAGGATATATTTTACGAAAGACATTTCTTGATTCAACAGTATACAACTAGGGGGTTTACTTCTCCGAAATTGGGAGTAAAAGGATAGAGGTTGTTGTCTGCTGTTAAGTCAACATTACGACACCCTCTATCCTGAGACACTCTCGATTGAAAAAAAAGAAAAAAGAAGAGTGCTCTTTGTAGGGAACACAAATGTTGAAAAAAGAAGAAAAGTCCAAGCCACTCTTCAATCAAAAAGTAAAAAAAACAAGCATTTTATGCGTTTGTAGAATTTGACCATGAAATATTTTTTGCCAGATGAGTGCCTTAGACAATTTTTGATGAACTCAGCCAATCCACCATTTGTGATTGAGAGTGTAATATCTCAACTATTGGATATATTGCATTGGAAACATACAAAAAGCATTTCTGTTAAAATGAGTTTCCTGATTTCTTTCAGCTTATTGCAACAGCCTATTGTCATAGTATGTAAAACACTGGTGTAAATTATAATTGAATGTAAATATCTTGCTGAACTCTATGCACAGCATATATGCTAGCCACTGGCATGCTTTAATTGAGTTGAGCAATCATGCATTTTAATCAATAAACTTGATTTATTTTTTAAATCAAATGTTTTTCACTTGAATAGACTTTAAGGTACACAGTGACTAAATTCTTCTTCAGCGATAAGGCGAGAAGCTGTAGTATCTTGTTGAGGTGGTTTTGGCATCTGGGGTTATCCAGGAGGCATGCAAGTTTTAGGAAACCCTGGGGCGAACCCAGGAACAAGCTGGAGGGATACATCCCAGCTACCATGGCAATGGCTGAGAATGCCCCAGAAAGCCCTTACAGTTTATTCTTTGTCCCTTTCACATGATGCTATTTTTTTTTTTTAAGTGTAACTAACCTTAAGCTAATAACATTTTCATGGTGAGTTGGTATTGATATGTTGACACGATACTCCTTTTACCCTTTGGCCACTGTTTTATGATCTCCACCAGGCGATTATGTATTCAGTCTTTTGTGTGCGCTCTCTCTGTCTGTGTGTCTTTAGCTCATCTTGCTGGAAACATCACTCCATTTTTTGTGCTAATTTGTAACGGAATGATCAAGGTTCTCTCGTTGTTGCAGTGATTCACACTTTTTGAAAACATATTTTATTGACTGTTTCATACCTTCATCGACTCCCGACTGCTCTTAACTGGTCGGCAGTGTTGGGAAAGCTTGGAGAGTGTAGTGAGCCAAGCTACCTGTTACTCTACATTAAATGAAGCTTCACTAGACTGAAGCTACACAGAGAAATGTAGTAAGTTAAGGTACAACAACACGGCAAAAGCAGTTTAACTACATCAAAGCTATTTTTATCCATTGAAAAGAAATTAACATTCATGTAAAAACACTTTGCTACAAGTAAAGTACTGCATTGAAAATGTTACCTAAAAAGGGAATGCTGTGGAAATGTTGACACTACCTTTTGAAACTGAATTTGTTAATTATTGTCACGGGGCATGATGGAGGACTCAAACACAGACCAGGCAGAGTAGCGTGAAGCAGGCATTTTATTAAACACAAATAGGAATATTTACCAACACAACAGGGAGTCCAAGCACAAGACAAGAACCGAGGGGGGAAATCCAGCTGGAACGAGACAAGGCAAGCAGGCGGTGAAACCGGGAACAGGACAAGACACTGAGCGGGTAGAACACAATGACCTGGCAGAGAGTGACTGAGAGGCAGGGGTTTAAATAGTGGCTAGAACAGGTGAGGAGAGTTGTGCTGATGAGGGAGTGCTTGATTACTGATCAGGGACAGGTGAAGGGAGTTGGACTGGTGCTGAGTTAGAGGCTGACAGGTAGAGTGAGGAGCTACAGAAAACACACACAGAACACACAAGGCAAAGCCTGGTCGTGACAATTATGTTGTGAAAAATAGCTTGCACTAAGATGTGTTATCCATAAATGAGAACTCATCGAGAGGGTGAACTTGCACAATAACAAAATAAAAGATTATTACAAAGTGATGCCCGGCTATGAGTACCGAGAACCTGAGAGTTTAGATAATTCCCAGCAAATACAAAGAGCTGGGTCAGCCTGCCCCTTTTTAAAGAGCTTGAAATGTCAGCAATGAATTGACTAAAATTCCTCACCAACACTTATCAGCCCCCGCTGCAGGAAAATATTCCTCATTGCACCCTTATAATGTAAGAAAAGCTGAAACTACTGTGTGACTTCATTCACAGTTCATATTTGCCATTGATATATACGTATGTGCATATGACCGAGTTGCATTGAAATTCATTTTGATAAGTGTGACACATTGCCTATTTAGGTGAAATTAATTTGTGTATTATACGCATCAGAATAACATTTTCATTTACTTTGCGGTGTGTACTATGAAACCCTGTGAGACGGTAACTGCCACAGAATGAGCATATTGCCACTTGGGCCGATAATGTATTGTTGAAGCCATGAATTATTTATACCAGCGCACAGAGCTTTAAATAGAGACATAAATTGTCTTTTTACTGACAGAAAGAAATCGACAGATTCTTCTCTCAAACCACACAAACGCATTGTAATAACCATTTATCTCATAATTTGTCCAAGCAAGTTTCCTCCTGATTACATATGCACAGATTCACAGGGCAGAATATAGGCACCTGAGAGAATTTTGTATTGATTTTAAAATGAATTAATTTTACATCAAATGAGTGGAGCGTGAATTCTCTGTTGAAGGACAGGTGGTTATATATATTCTAATCAGGCTTCTTCACATTAGAATCAGGGCTCTCTGTTGCGCCTGGAGGCAAGTCTATCTCTCTTAACAAGCACAATGTACCATGGCCATTAAGAGGTAAAACTCTCACTGGAGTAATTTATCAGTCCTGAAGGCTCCGCAGATGAGAAATTCACTTTTGACATCCAGAATGGCAGCAGGGACAAAATTCTGACCAGATGTTCAACCTGCTGGTTTAATCCTCCGTTCTCTGACATATAAATCATGCATTTGAATTTAAATCCAACTCCTATAGGTAAAGGTGTGAAATGATCAGTTAGGCTAATCTGTGTAATAAACCTTAAAGAGTAAGGCTGGCAATATGCTATATTTTTGTTATTATACTGTAACAGACTATATTTTGGAACAGACGATTTTGGCCTGTTTGGTCTGTGGCTCTCAACCTCAAGCTCATTGGTTTCTACTGAAGACACACATCTTTAAAAACTGGTGATGAATATATACTTCCCCTTTTTTAAATGTTGGTGTATGTGGGACTTACTTTGTCCATGTTCATCATCATGAAGAAATGAAGGTTACAATATTGTAACCCTAGTTCTATGAGCACAGATGAAGCCTTAACTTGCGCTATGATTTAGTGCCATATAGATATATTACTGTAGGCTAGCAGTTGTACTAATGTCTGTATGGGGTCAAAAGCTGACTTCACATAAATAAAGTTCAAATATATAATATATACAATATTTATTGTCATTTAAAAAATTGAACTGGATGGTTCTAAATGATACTTAATCTAATAGTAAATACATGTTATTTTCACTTTTAAAGTAAAATAAGGGATGCATTTAAGAATATATTACATAACAAAAAGCTTTTGAAAATGTTTTACTTAAAAAGTACTTAATAAAAAACTGAATTTAACTGAATTGTCCATGCCCTGCAGCTTTAAATTCAGTTAATTCAGGTGTGAAGGGATGTCACCCAAAAACGCCACAATATTATATACGTCTCATCTTCAAACAAGACAATTTATGTGCAGGGACTTTATCTGTGGATATTGAAACCACTTGTTTCAGCTCCATTCTCCTCTATGTTAACATCGTTGTTCGGCAGCGAATTAATGTGTTAGGATTCTAATCATAATTGGCTCTTGAAACGTTTATTTTCTGTGCCTTCATTCCAGATATGAGTGGGTATGTTTGCTCAAAAGATTTGTGCTTTGTCTCATGGTGGTGCTTCACATTGCCGCTTTTAATAATCGCCACGATCTGTGAACATTGGAGACATACTGGTTTTGAACTGCCCGTGGACAGAATGAACACTTTCAAGAGTCTGTCCATTCTTGCTTAAAAGCTCTGGTCTTGCTGTCCACCCTTCTCTTTTTGAAACATGCCATGTGAAATAACTTCTCTGACTCACATATCTTTCCCACACAGTCTCACACAAAGCCGTGATGCTTATTGCAATACACATATTTGATTGGCTGAATAGCATCACGTGACTTGAGTTACAACTCGTTCAATTGGTTGGTGTGTTTCTTGGACCGCTGAACGAGTACCGTAAAGGCTAGAAAAGCTGCGCCGGTTAAAATAGAGGCGCTTCGTCAACATTTTTTATTCTCAATCATCTATAGGTTCAACCTATTAGGTTGTAGGTCCAGGTCCACCTATTAGTGACCCCTGCTCCAGGGTAAAACTCCATTCAAAAACAAGCATTCCGCTACAAAAAATTTGCTTAAGCAATAATATGCAGTTGCGTTGCCACTCCCTGTTAAACAGCATTAAAGTATGAGTGACCAGCTTTTAACCCAGGGAACTATTTGTGCGCACCAATCTGTAGTAACACAGTAAGGACAGACTTTGATACACTCAAGTAGAGCATGAGTACCTAAAAATTTGGTATAGTACTTGGGTAAATGTACGAGTTACTTTCCACCACTGGATTTATGTCATTCAGTAAAACAATGTTGGTCATTGATGTGTTTTTAATGGTTTTATCACAACAAACATTTTGATATATCACAGGAAGACAGCAGGTGTATTTGATAAAATGAATGATGGCTGCATTTTACTTGAATGAGGAGAGGTCCTAGTGTTGTGCATGCTGGCTCACTGGAATAGCTTACCGGGACAATTAAAGAAACTGAACCATCGTTAACGCGATCAATTTGTCATGTGCCTTCCTGCTGTGACAAGACAAATGTCTGCTGTGAAAAAGGTCTATGCAGGTCTGTGGTACAGAGGAATAAGCTAGATGAGACTATGGCTACACAGACATGTTTCTATTGTATGAATCTATTTGCATGTAGCTCTCCTGCATAACAAACTGAGCAACGTTCACAGGTCAACATCAAAGCCATGGCGTGCAGCTTCAGCCTTTATAATTTGATGACACGCCAACTGAACATAATATTAAAACAACAGTGAACTGTTACCTGCTCCAGTAAATCACTGTTCAGGAAACTGGAGGAATTTGTGACTGAGACTTTGTTGCTGAAGTTGGAGCATAAAAAGCAGCAGAGTTTCTGATTCTTAGTTTGGGAACTGAAGATTCACTTGCAGTGTTTCTGTGTTTTCCCATCTGTAGAATGAGGTGCAACATCAGCACTAAGCCACCTTACTGCACACTCACAGATGATTTAACAGCCAGCTCTTAAGCGCAGCCATGGATTAATAGAGCTTGACACAAAGCCTTTTCACTGGCTTTATCTGTTTCTCCTAAGCTTGGGGGAATTGAGCACTGGTGCTTTTCCCAGCGTGGCACCAGTATCATTTGTGTTGTTGCAGCAAAAAAATTTTCCCGAAATTTGCGGGTTTATGCTGTGTTGGCCAGCATTGCCACGGACTATTGGCAATCTCTGTCCTCAGAGATTCAGATCAAAGAATTATTGGCTTTTCTGCCCATAGATTAGCCTCAATCAAGACCCAATTCTATGCAAAGCCCCTTTGGGTCATCTATATTTGTAGAAGACTTTTAGATACAAGTGTCAGTGTTGATGCTGCACTGGATTATTGGAGGTTATCATGGCTGACCTCATAATCCACTTGTTTACTTCCTGCTTTTGGTGAAGCAGCCCCAAATGGCTACATTTCTTTTGAGTTTAGTCTTGACGTTTTTAAATTTGACACAATTCAAACATAAAAACAGTATATTACTAAATATGGGGATGTAGCTTTAATCTATTTGCACCTGATGCCTTGTATTTTCCATCAGGCCCCTAGTGACCAAAGGGAGATAAAATGTACTTTAATCTATTTTTATAGTCAAAAGGTCTATTGTAAATATGCAGTCACAAGATAAAATACTGCACCACCAAATTCTTGTCTCACAGTCCTTTTGTGTTTTGACTTAAAAATGCCCTCATGTTAAAACTCCCAGAGGGATTTCAAGTGAGGGTAAGGCAGTGTAATAATGAATGTAAGTTAACTGGGTCTCAACCTGCAGGTGACCTTCCAAAGTACAAAGTCAGTCAAAAACCCAGATCCATATTGAAGTTTTCACAAGAAAGCCAGCCAGCGATAGATCTGCGCTGCTCAGAATGTGAATTAAGCCACAGCAGAGGAACGAGTGGAAAATACTGCAGAGATTAAGTGAAGATTCTTCTGAGATGAAACAGAGGATTGTGCTTCTGCTAATTGTCTCCCTCAGGGAAAGATTCAGTTTTTCTTTCTTGTTTTAATTTGTAGAATTCTTGTGACTTTCTTTGTATTTGAAAGTGAGTGATGATATCTTGCCAAATAATAAATAGCTAGATTTTGCTGCTCAAACTGTAGTTTTGCTAATAAAGCCATATTGGTATTAACTATTCTACTGCACATATTTACAAACATCCCCTTTAAGCCAGCACCTCTTGTACCATTTAACCTCTTATGACCAGTTCTCTGCCATCTGGTGACCCTGTGATATAATCTTTATCGTGTGAGACAGTTGGTCAGGAAACAGCTGGCTTAAATATTTAGATTTAGTTGTGGGAGACAATACAACACTACAGTTTTTGTAGTTGTACAGGATTGTGTGATGAAACCAACAACAAATCCTCCTCTTTAATAATCCATATTCTTAGCCATGTTAAGATCAAAGGCAGAAATTACCTTCATGCTTTATATAGACGCTTGTCTCACTGCAGAACCGCTGCTATTTTTCTCCGGTTGCCTTTTCTGCTGAAGTTCCCGTGTTTTGTCTGAAGCTCTCTGTAGAGAGTTACGTCTTATAGTCACCAGAAAAATGCTGCCAGCGCACAACTGACGAGCAGAATTTTTTTTTGACCTCTGCAGAATTCACTGCCAAACCCACATTTTGGAAGACCAATGTGGATCCTAAATGCCTTCAGCTAAATGAGGAAGCCTCAGGGATCATCGACAAGCTGTCACCAAAATACAATAGAACGAGAAGGATTTTACACTAATTACTTAGAGTACCTGCTAAACAGTGAACCAGAAACATGGTGCAGAATCTTTCACAATCAGTTATGAAAAACGCAGACGGTTGTTCTAATTTTAGAGAAAGAAAAGAAGCAGGAGTGTACTTATTTTTAATTGCAATATTATATTAGATTTTATGTGAAGCACAAGCTTCACTTTTTTCAACCCCTGATTCATTTTCTTTCAATTCATTTAATGGCCCTTTGCAATGGCAGCCTAGCTCACAATTACAATAAGCAGGGCAATGATGACGGTTTATTTCAGTCAGTGAATTTTACTTCTGTGTCAATATTCCTTTTTGTGTCTGAACAATGTGATGATTAAAGGACGGCAGGGTGGACTGAAGCAGTTCTCACAGGATTGCCAATTTCGAGCTCCTGCTGCTGACCACATGAACACACACACACAATCTGAGAGAGGGAATGTGTGCTTGTGTGCGAGAGAAAGAACGCGAGGGAACATCAATCTCGCCCAACATGATTTGCTGACTGGATGAAAGCACTCCATCTGTCTTATGCTGTTTATTGAGGGAAAATTGGTTGAATTTAGCACAGTAGTTCCACAAACAGAGAGAGAGAGAGAGAGAAAAGCATTAGAAGATGTCCTTGTCCACTCTTGTGGTGCAGCAAGATATTTCAGCAGTTGTGGGAAATGAAAAAAACTTAAATGTCGCACTTAAGAGATAGGAGAGACTTTATTGTCTTCCATCTGCGCAGTACAAAGAGGAACATAACTGGGTTTGGTCCTTGGATTCAGACCAACACAGCAGGGCAATGACACAAAGACATCATAGACCTCATAGCCCTTTAACTCATTTCAGATCCCAAGTGCTGAGGTACAGAGCCATACAGTACACAATGCCACTTCATAGTCTGTATGTATAGACTGGATAATTGATCACAACAAATATATTTAACACAGAGCATCCCTAAATTTGTGTATCTTAACTTAAATGGGAAGTTTAAATAGCAATACTTACAATATCATTGCCTATCATTGTGTACATTAGGTCATAGTGTCCAAATCAGTCTCACAAAACTTATTGGAGTGTGCGGTGTCAGCGCTCTTAGAAACATTAAAAAGACAAAGGTTGTGACCTGCCAAGACCCTAATCTGTGCCCAGTCTCTGCCCTTAGCTATGTGGGCCAGTCCATGACTGCTAAACATACCGAACTGTCGTCGCATACTTAAATTTAGTAGCAAACATACATATTTTACCCAAACCATAATCTTTTCCGAAACCAAACCAAGTAGTTTTGTTACCTAAGCAGGTTCTGCACTGTAGGGGCCTGCACAGGCTGGGCATTTGAATGAGAACACACAAAAGATGCAACATATCATACGAACTGGTGTATGAGGATACATTGACAGGGAAATTGTTACAACTAAATGAACATTTTAATTATTGATTAATCAGTCAATTACTGTTTTATTAATCGTTTAGTTTATGAAATCCAAGAACAAAACGCCTCCAAGAGCCAAATATAGCTTAATATTTACCTGCATCAATCCTCTCAGAATTAAATGCATTTGTCCAAAATTATTAACTATTCCTTTTAATGTGCAATATGAAAAAAAGTTGAATGTTTGCCATTTTTGCTTGGTAAATCAAAATCAGCTAACATCACAACAAAGTTGCTCTTGTCACCACTGATGATGATGATGAAGGATGATGATGTAGACAGAGATAATATATTCTGAAAAAGCTTGCCAACGCATAAAAGCTACCCCATATTCATCTGCTGTTTGTATATTAACCTATAAACAAATTGGTTTGCTCAGCCCAAATTAAGCAGCATAATCACAGGTTAATAATACTGCATTTTGCATTTAAGCATCTGTTTAAAAAAAAAAAAAGGAGGACATCATTCTGTGAGAAGTTGTCTTAGTGATCACAGACACAGCAAATGTTTGGCAGTAGGATGTCTCTTTTTTCCCTGTTGGGATTTTTCCCTGGCAAGTTTCTCTGCTCATTTTAACCAGCTTCTTTGTGTAGTTTCTGCTTAAGCATGTTTACACAGCAGCAGACATGGCAAAGAATGGTTGTGTTCATGATGAGCTCTGACTTGGATTGTAATCCCTCCTTGCATAATTTATCACACCGCTTCTGTCAGCAGGACCGGAACGACTAGCCACACTGTCAGTTAGACTGAGGAGGAAGTTGTATTTTTCTCCTGACTTTATAGTTTTGCTGGATATGTGACAGCAATCATTTTTTGGTTGTTAGTTAAAATGAGGAAGGGATGTCATGAAGCTCACACCATATGGCAGACAGCAAAAGTCCCAACAGAGTGAAATGTAGAGGTGCGACAGTGTTTTTTGCCTCTCTTGGGGGAAAGGAAAAAGAAAATCTATGTTTACACTGAAATGAGGCAGCTTCACTATTGTCTCCTCTTTTGCTGTGAACTGAGTGAATTGAACCAGATTAAACTCATATCCAACTTTCATCACTGTCAGGAATATCAATTACATATTTTGCATCCAAGATGTTTACAAACTAAACATATTTTCAGATGCTGGTTGTTGACATCTTACCGTGTTGATTGTTTTGACCACTGGTGGTGCTAGAGAGCAATGTTCTAATGTGTGGATTCCTGAACTGTCTGTTTCTATTCCACCAGCATGAGAATGCACATGCACAGAGATGATACAAATATCAGCAGACGTGTTGATTCAAATGTGTTGATGAACAGCGAGAGATTTGAACAGCTGTCTGTGGAGCTTATGTCTCACTGAGCGTGCCAGGGAGAACAAAAATAGAGCTGTAGCGTAAAAAAGTCGGGGGATAATGTGTCTCACACTATCAATCCATTTGAAAGAATGGAAGTGTGTCTGTGCTGTGAGTCGGGCGAGTGGACGTGACAAATGCCTCTATAAATGATTTGTACGTGGATTGCCCTCACCCATACACGTTATGAAGGCTAAACTTACTGTCAAAATCACAAACTTGAGGCTAAAAAATTTGCAGTCCACAAAACAATAGGTGAACATGTCATTGATACAGTCTATGGTGTTACCCTGGCAACCACAGAACCAGAGGAAATGATGCAGGAGCTAATTTACTTCTGAATTATAGCCGAGCAAACATATTAATTGAAATACAAATGTTCTGGAGCGGAATCAGCTTTATTGGCCATGCATGTGTACGCATACATGGAATTTGACTCCAGTTTTCCCTTTGGTCTCAACGTACAAACACAAGTTTACAAATAAACAGGAAAAATATAAAAAAGTAGAACAGATGTAAGTGTAAACATTTAACGACTATGTACAATATATATATATATATATATATATATATATATATATATATATAAGCCTATACAACAACAATGACAGTGGAATTGTGGTAATAGTGCAAACAGAGGTAGTAGTGCAGTATGTCTGATTAATTGTTCATCAGAGTGACGGCCAGCGGAAGGAAGCTGTTCCTGTGTCTGGTGGTTTTGGCGTACAGTGCTCTGTAGCGTCTACCAGAGGGGAGGAGTTGGAACAGCTGGTGTCCAGGTTGCGATGGGTCTGCAGTGATCTTTCCTGCCCGTTTCCTGACTCTGGAGGTATACAAGTCCAGGATGGAGCCAATCATTCTCTCTGCAGACCTGACAGTCCGTTGTAGTCCGTTCCTGTCCTGTTTAGTGGCCGATCCAAACCACACAGTGATGGAAGAACAGAGAACAGACTGGATGATGGTGGAGTAGAACAGGATTAGCAGCATAAGCTTCAACGATTGATAAACCATTCTGGATCAATAAATGACGTTCATAATATTATTTAGCTTATCTAGAGAGCATGAAAACAAATCTAAACAGCAACAAAAATTAATTTTATTATTTTACCTGTAGTCAGTGTGGTTACAGACAGATCTCTAATGATGACACTAAAAATCAATTACCAATTGTTGCTGGTAAGAAAAATACAACGCAGATGGATCGCCACTAAAATAAGGTATGAAAATCTATAGTTCCATAAGTATCCTTTAGCTTTTTGTGTTGAATTATGTGTTTTTGTTGTGGCTTGGTAGCAAATGTTCTGCGGGCTGGGAACCTCTGGTATTGGTTGCTGTTGGATCATGGGATGTAGCCATTAGCCACGGCAGCATAGTTGTGCCCTGCTGCTGCCCATTCTGAATACAGAGCACCAACAATGCTGGGCAGCAGATGCAGCGGTCGGAGCTCACTGTCTGAACCTCAAGGCCTGTACGAATTTTAATGTGCTACATCCATTTCCTCCCTGTGAAGAATGAATGTGTTAACACACTCAGGTGTCTCCTGATGTCCCTCTTCTAGCAGTCCGAACCATCGGGATGCCATGCCTCAGGGTCAAATATTAAGTAGGCATCACAGGAGGAGCTGTTCTGGACTAATATGGCTACATGCCTTTCTGACTGCAGGGAGAACACTCAGTCCTACAACATCAGTCTTTACTGGACACATTGGAGAACAAAGCAGCTGCAGGCTGTGAAGAGGTGCAGAGCAAAGCCAAACTAACTTCAGGGTAAAGACATTTTTCTAAGTCTTATTTCTTGCATTGTTTTCATTATTGTTACTCCCTCATACATGTACGCATGACCAGGCCGGCACACAGAAATAGCAGGGCACTACCTGGTAGACTAAATTAATTACAGATAAACATAAAAAGCTTGCAGGATATTCATTTATATTCATACTTAAATGATAACAGACTCAAAGCAGACCAGTGCACACCTGCCTTTATTTACTGTATATGATTTCTGAAAATAGAACGAGCCGCCAAAGGTAGTGATGCTCCGGTCAGGGTTTTTTAATACCCGCACACATCCAACCTTCTATGAGAGCCAATCCACACAAAAATATGCAACCAATCCCGACCTGCAAACCGCCAACTTGCATAGCAGTAATTGTCAGGACTGTCTTAGATACAATAAGAGACTGAAAACTGTGGAGAGCTGGCTCATTAAGTTTATGTAATATTAAATGATTATCGGTTTACAAAAACAAAACTGAAGCAAAGGGCTTCAGTTGTATGCGCTCATGTGTGAAAGACAAATACCGTACATTAGCCTGTGTGATATAGGCCGAGAAAAAAGTGGTCAGAAACCGATTTGATGTACTGTGTTTGGCTTTATGGCAAGCTTGGCACTATTGTCTTCTGTGTACATGCTGAACATGTCACGCAATAGTTGGACTGTGTATTGACTTCAGTTAAAAAATGTTTCTCCCCCAGCGAACACTGAGCTGACTCGATGTCATCACTTCGGCTAACGTTGCAGCTGCATATGATTGACAACATGAGGCTCCATGCCCTCCGGCGTCCAAACTGTTTGCCTCATTTGTCTGATACTTAAGGCTTGAAAATGTATATTAAAACAGCAAATCGTATGTTGATCAGCAAAACTGCAGAGATTTTCACAGATGAGCAGCTCCTTACAATTTTAATTATTTAAAACTGAATAAATACTTCCTGCTACAGACTTAACTGTTTTTTTCGGGTTAAATAAAAGTTAGAAACTTGAAGTAGTTGTCAGAAGTGACAATAAGAATCAGTGCTTCTAATCTTGGAGGAAGTTAAGTGAGATGAACTTAAATCATTGCTTGGCATGTAGTAGTTGCTGAGACTTCAATAATATGTTTTGTTTAGCATGTAGACATGATTCTTGCATCGATGTGTGTTTGTGGGTTTGCAGTAAAGTGGAGTTTTGCTCTAGTTCCAGCATCAGCGAGGGGAATCCAGGCAGAGGCCAATGCACACTGGGGAGAAGTCATTTAATGGATTCCCAACCCTCCCAGGAATAACAAAGCCCCTTTTCTCTTCTCATTATTGAGGCTTTTTATTTTTATATGGAAATGAAAATAAAGACATGCAGCAGATTTATTTACTCAATAATCTTAAATAACCTGTCCGCCTTGCTGTTATATCACGTTGAAAAATGGATAGTTTGACCCATGATTTTTTCAATTTTTTGCTGAATGGGCAGAAACCCCAAAAGGCTTTCATTTCAGTTATATTGGCCACTTATCTGAACAACACATATAACACAAAAAGTGTCAACAGGCGCAGTGATTCCTCCATCTTAATAACAGAACTCCATTAGGAGTCACAATGATCCTCAACAACAGTCTTCAAAGAGAAGAGTGCATAATAATGTAGAGACTGAAGGAAATGGGGTTATTATAGTGGAGAGGAGTGAAGGCTGTGATTATTGGAGCTTTACTCATCCTGGCTTCAAACTGTGTTTGTGAGAAAGGAAGACTTGCAGTGGAGCTCCATGTCCCTGCATTCATTTCCAAAGCTATCTATAATACTTCACAGAAAGGGAGCAAGCTCACCTCATAGCCAAACAAAGATGCTTCATGCTCCTGCATAATTCACTGTCGTATGCAGTAATCCACAGGGAAGCTGGGGTGAAACCGCAGAGCTTTTAATGCTTATAGGGGCTTGTAGCTGAAGGGTCATTGTGTCACTAATGACTGAGAGTGAAAGAGAATGAATGAGGATCATAAACCAACATTTCTCTTATTGGTTTGAACCAATTTTATAATTTACAATCCAATGCAATTGGCACGTTTCAAAGGGGCGTGCGTTCCATGCTGCCATGCGGTCGACAACGCTGTAAGCAACAATACTGGAGTCAAGCAAAAGGTCTGTTACGAATGGCACTAGTGTATCAAGTTAAGGAACAAAGGTATTTTCTAAATGTTTCAATGAGACTTTCATGTATTTCCCTTCTCCCAATATAAGGTATATCGGTGAAGGGATATACACTGTAGCCTGCTTTATTGTCACCCTCACCAGGTGGTGCTATTATTATTGATTAAGTTTAGATTATCAATTAAAATTAAACTTTGAAATAAACAATAAAATTAAACAAATACAGTGTTACACAGTGTAAACAGCTGTGAGTAACGTGTTATAGTTGGAAGACTGAAAAAATGCAACACATCAGCCCCCTTGTTTATTTTTTTGTGCTTTCTCAAAAGAATGAAAGAACTGCAGTCTTCATGGCTGTCTGGCAGCTGACATGAAAATACTGCTTTATTTTTCAGATGCAAATTGCCCCGAAACGATTTGCATGGACTCCTGTTATGACAGACAATAAATCACAGTACAGGTCCTTTCTAAACAAACCATTTACAGCTTTTTAGCTGTCACATATTGTTAGTCCTTTTGAAAATTTGCGAGCACAAATGTCTTATATCCAATGGATCAAAACAACAACAAAAAAAGCCAATAGTAGGATGACAGTTTGTCTGCTGGTTCTGCCATATTGTAAGACAAGACTGAATGTATGAAAGCCACTTCTGTTTCTAATTTTGTAAACTATTTGGAGAAATCACAGCAGAGAATACTGAGCCTTTTTCCATGGCATCATTGTGCTTAACGTGGGAATACACTTACACATAGCAATGCGTTAATACACATTTACACACTGTAATGGGAAAATATATGTTGTAGTATCATGTGAAATTTTCGTGAATGTACAACTGAAAGTGAGGAACACAGGCAGACACAGAACAGCAGTTTCTGCAGATGATTTTAATTAGTTTTGTATACAGATGTCTTGTTATCTTTTCCCACAAGGGTGAGAAGTGAAGAGACACTGTTTCTTTGTTGGTATGACGGAGACACAGAGAGGCCTTAACTCCGGAGGTGGATGTCCGCAGAGACAAATGGCCTGTGTCTGAAATACTTTTATTCCCGTTTGACGCATTGTCTGAAGTTGTAAAGGCGTGAACCTTTGTATGCATAAATAATGTTGAATATTGCACTTCGTCGAAGAAGCATTCACGCAGTCTACTGAATATGTAGCTACTGTGCTTTCTTCCCTCTTGCAAGAGAATAAACGGAAAAAGACAACTTTGAATCTTCAGATGACTTCATTATTGATTTGAGAACAAAAACTCTCCTCCCGATTAACCTAGAAATTTTCCACCACAACACACACGTTTGTACACCTATGCTTGTGAGGACCCTCATTGGCATAATGCATTTCCTGGCCCCTAACCTAAACCTTAAAGGTCCTATAATCAATTCATTTCATCAATGGATCACTGGATTATGTGATTTGCATGTCTTTTTCTTTGCATTTCTTTTGTGCTTTTTGGTCATATTCTGCCCAATGTGATCTCACAAAACAACGATCTCCTGTTTTTCTGTAAAATCAGGTTCATCCTGCCAGGAACTCTGGGAAGCGACCAGTGAACTAAGATGCTGTCGATGCTTCTAGCATTCGGGCAGCGGAAGAGTTGAAGCTAAAATTACTTCCACTGTCAATTTTTATCACGTATTCATGAAACCTCACTGCTGATGACGGATAACCTTTTGGCAAATCGCCTACAGTACTCTGGCACTTATTGTGTGTGAATGCTGGCAAGCTTGTTAGATAGTTTGTCAGCTTGTTAGACTACATCCATGCCAATCTGGCTAAATCTGTTACGCTGTTTAACACTATGTTATCTTGGGCTGATTTGGTAAAGATCTTCGACCACGCTGAAGAGCCTGCTTGTATTTCCACAGTAGAAATACAAACAGGGATGCATGCACGCGCACGCACACACACACGCACACGCAGGATATAAAATATCGACACCCCGATGTCTGGGAAGGAATTATTACCGTCTTTCGGTCTGAACTCTGTGTAAACTCTGACTCACACTCACTTGCCTTTACTCCAATTTTCCACCCTCTGTCTCTCACTTATACCTACCACACTCACACACACACACACACACCCTCACACATGCTCACCACATCTGTGCTCACATCCATATGTGTGTGTACTCAGGAAGACAGTGTAGACACCAGTGTTCACAGAGTGATACAAATAGGAGATTCCTTGTGTGAGGGAAGGGAGTTCAGCTCAAACCAACTGCTCTCTCCTGCTGTGCTTACAGTGTGTTTCCTTCTCTCGTCTTCTATGTGTTAGTCTGTCAGTTCCTCTGCTTGGTTCCTGCAGGAGTCAGGCTGTCTGCTCTTTAAATAGGCTTGACCTCAGTGCAGCCTCTGGGGCTGCTTCAGTCTTTAACTCTGCACATGCTTCTCCGTTTACATTAGTGTGGAGGCGGGTGATTTTCGTTGAGGTGCTCCCACACGTACTGGTGCTATGGGTTGCATCGATTTTTCATGCCTCCTGAATGTTAAATTTTTAATTTCAAATCAGTTCTTCTCTATACGCTGTCATCCATTTGCCCTAAGTGCTCATGTAGCATTCAATCATGAGTTCAGAGATCAGGTTCAACAACAAATCCACTTTGTAGCATCATACACCAGGGAAAATTAAATAATGTACAATGGACACAAGAATAACAAAAGCACATGAATAATAATAAGAATGGCAATGCCATGAAACAAACCAAACCTCAGTCACGGACTAGTCCTTGACTGCAAGTTCTGATTTTTCATTACAACCAGTAATGCCCCAAGGTATGCTACACAGGGCGAGATCAGTATGTAAAGACATACATCTATTAGAAATCATAGTGGCTTGGTTGTGAGTGGAATGAATGATTTATACATGTATCTCATTCTGTACATAACAATTCTTCTGCTCCATCTGTTTTATGTCCCTGTTTTGAAGGACAGCAACATGCTACCACTGTGCAGTGCATGTGTGATCCATGCTGCTGTTAATCTGAATCAATTTTGCAAGGCATATTTGTTTAACGTTTTTGAAATATGAACTAAGACGAAGAATCTACAGCCAAAATGCTGACATGCTGATACTAAGCAAGTTTGATGTTTATCATGTTCATTATGAAAGTATTGGAGAAAGCAAAATTTGTACCTGGCAGACCAACATTGCCATCCTGCAAAAAAATAGAGATAATAGTATGATAATGCTGAACGAACACACACACACACACACACACACACACACACACACACACACCCCGTTTCTTCCTCCACTTACGCTTTACAATAAAGATAAATCGAACTTGCACTGCAGTGGACATCAGCATTCAGACAGAATATGATGGAGAAATAAAATGAAACACATGAATCCAGCCTGACCTTTAGTCCAACTCAATGATAAAGCAATATTTTCTATTTTTGGCCAAACACAAGCCGTCAGCTATATTTATATCTCACACTGTGAAATTGTTCAAAAGTGTTTCAGACTTACTTAGTTTGAAGGATATGCAAGCTCTGAAATCAATACAGTGGAAAAAAATCTCCAATTTAAGGAGTATTATAATAACTTCTTAAACACGTGAAGAATCACAATCACAAATTAAGTGTTTGAAAATACACTTTATTTATGATGCAGGTATAGCTATTTATCAGTCATCTTGCCTCCCAAATGGTCCACTCATGAACTTCATGCATCATAAATTTAGAGGAAATACACCCGACGTCCTGCTACTATTGTCGGCACTATGCTACTTGGGTTGATCCTGGCTTTTGCTCGGATGATCTCTTGCCATATACTGAATAATGCTTGAACAGGAAAAAGTCTGCAGGCAACGTACCCGCTTCTTGTCAGTGCTGTTGTTTATCTAAGAACGATAAAACTTGGGCATAATCATGAGCACTGTAAAGTCCGGTGTCAAATTAGATCATAGTTGAGGCCGTTTTTTATTGTCAGCTAAATTGCTGCAGCACATCCAAACATGATTACATGAGACTGCGGAGGAAATGGACACCGAATGGTCTCTTTGCAGAGTAATGAATAAAAAATTGGAAAGGCCAAATAAACAAAAATAAATTACCTTCTAATGTCTAATTCAATGTATCAATGTGGCGCAAATGCTGCTTGAATGCCTTTTTGTTTTTTTTCGTGCCCTGATGTGAGTGCTTTCTAACAGCATGTTGTCTCAAGAGTGCATTGAGTGAAAGCATGGCCCACACTGATAGCCTATTTTCCTGTTTCATACATCACTTTAACTCAAACAAAGCCAGGAAAGAACATGCCTCTAAAAGTCACATCATCTCTTCACACCTGCAGGGATGGTTTCACCAGAACGGAGCCGTTAAATCATAATGAAAATCCTTTATTTAGCCTTCCTCTCAGCCTGCTGTAGTTTTCATGGTACATTAGTTTTAAACTGCGAAGCCACCAACAAGGAGCTCTTTCTGCTCCACTTGCTCGAAATGCGTCCGTACTACAGCTAAGCTCTGATTTGCAATTTTCAATGAAAACTGGGGAGCTAGGCTTCAGCTCATTAACATGGGTTGGAGCGCAAGTGTTGAGAAAAAAAAAAGTGTTTACTTCATGAATTATAAATGCTGTGGAAATGACTGGACATACAGTAAGCCTTGCAGAGACATATCCTGTTCGGCATCCTCCAGTGAAATGAATCAAAAAGTTAGCTCATGAGCTACATCTGCTCCCTAAGCTTATCACTGCTGGTGGGGATTGCCATAGAATTATATGCAAGATGCAATGTTTACTTCAGCTGCGTCCCATTGATAAGGCAGAGGGTGGGAGCAGTGGAGAGAAAACTAAAACCTCAGGAGAGAGCAATGGTTTGTGGAGCAGTCGAAAAAGAAGGAATGCAGTCCAGGACCGCCATTAAAAATGATGCAGAACAAAGCTCTAGAGCTAAACCCGCCGGCCAAGGAGGGCCTGAATGATCACACTGTATAATAATGAGTCATAATGAAATATGTATGTGTCAAATAGTGAGGCCATAACATAACACAAGTTTCTGGAGATAATTGTAGTTCAGACACAGTCTTGAATATGAGAGCAAAATACCCTCCAAAGGAGACTGACTTGCTTTTGAATTTGTACGTGATAAGACCAGTATATGAAGATGAATTTAGATAATTAATTCAGCAAAAGTAGAAATACTACAAGATACAATGACTCCATTTCAAGTAAAGTAAAAATACTGGCTATAAAACATTTTTGAATATAAGTGACTAAGAAACATTGTCAGCAAAAATATGCATTATGTAGAATGACATCTTTCACAGTGTTGGATTTATGTGTTTATTGGCAGCATTTTACATTAGTTGAGCTAATTTCAACCACTTTATACACTGTATTGTAGTTAAATCTGTAACAAAACATCATATTATACCAATTGGTCAAAAGTTTTGTGAGTAACAGTTTAATGTGTAAAGTAGTAACTAAAGCTGTCATATAAGCAAAGTTGCAATCGAAATATTGAAGTAGAGTACAAGTATCTAAAATTTGTACTTTTTACAGGACTTGAGTAAATATACTTTGTTGCAATCCGCCATTGGATAGTACAATGCCTTCTCCTAAAAATATACATTGGCATATGGATTTCTAACAGGAAGAACCTTTTCCAAAGAAAGCAAATCTTTTCTTCATTAGAAAGATTACACTGATGAGTTGACTGATGTATGTTCCGAGCTTCTCTGTGCTTTGTTCATGTAGCCGATCTGGCCACGTGTGCATGTTAGTGTGTGTGTGTGTGTGTGTGTGGCCCCACTGGCTAGCTAATCGCCATCGCTCTTAACTGCGCTCATACGGCGGTTACCGCTGATTAAGCCGTTCCGACCCACGGTGACTCTGGGAAGTGTAACTCCAACCCTCAGGTTCCCACCTCAGGTAAACACTGTCAGAAAAAAAATGCTTCTTGGTTAAGCATAGTCAAGAGTGAAGTACCTAACCTTAACTAAAGTGTTGTAGTAGTTTAATCCAATAACCACATACAGAATGCATTACGCAGGACACCCATCTTCCACCCCGACCACAACCCTACAAGTTCTGTGGGATACAAGAATAAAATACTTCCTGGGCTGGAAACGAGTCGTCAGTGAACATAAAATTCCAAAGACGATTCTTTGGAACGATTCCAAAGTTTCCTCCAAAGTATATTGGACATAGTAGTAAATAACCTTCGAAAAACATAGTTGGATGATGCTGTAGGTCAAGCATGTCAGTCACAATCCAACGATTTTTTCATAAATGTTGTAGTGTGAAAATAATTACACATTCAGAATTTGCACTTATGCAATTGAGTCAACAGCAGAGTTCTCACAAGCAATTTCACATTCAGTCTTCTTGATGGTTAATTACATTTCCAAGGTGTTGCTCACGATCCGGGGAGACGTTTGTTCAGTGGAACCTGTAAGCGGAGGTGACTTTGCATCCCCCCGAGCGCAGACAACGCTCTGAGATGGAACATGGGTCCTGAAAGGTGGCATTAGCGAACCGCTAAAATGAAATGGTGTCAGCCTTTGTCTTACCACATGGCTGAATTTAATTTGTGTGATCCCCATGTCCTCAAACCAGTGGAGCAATCAAAAGGTACTGATGAAGCTCAAGGGCATCCAAGAGGGCTTTATGAACTGTGAGCGGTTATATTGAGAATGAAAAAGCATTTTGTCGTCTGAATAAACACTAGACTCAGAGGTTTAAATGGGTGGTTTACACATATTTTAGGTGACAGTAAAATCAATTAACTGAATCTAAAACAACAGGGAAAATCAGAAGACTGTAGTCCTCAATTATAATCATCTTGTTGCTTTCCTCCATTGTTTCAAAAATAGCACCAAAATACATGTTTGTTGTTTTTGATGCTGGCAAGATAGCTGAAACCTATAACTAACACAAAAAGACATAGTTAAAGTTTATATAACAGGCAGCTGTTTTGTGCAGCCGCGACAGCATTATTTTCATGAGAGTCTGTGGGTGTGTCACCATGGCAAAATGTGGTGCTGCGACACAGACCTTGAAACACACACAGTTTGTGCCCCTTGCCCGATTTGGCATTGCGGCTGGTTTGATCCCATCGCAAGATGATCTCTAGTTTTGCAATGCAATACATTGTTGTAGAGTACATGCACCATTAGCATACCTTTCAGTATGACAAAGCTCTCATTTACTGATATTCGTAATAAACACATTGTGCTTTTGTGGTTTCAAAATCTCTAGTATTATATTCTCATCTGTCATGACAAGTTTTTCTAATAAACTGCAGCTCAAACATAAATAGGCTATGACAAGTGGTGAATTTAAGTGCTGCCAAATGAGATTTATTAAGATTAGATGAGTGTAAATGCATTAGCAGGATCATGTAGGGTGTACTTGGAAAATTAGAGGGGCACATCACTGCTTTTATTTTGAGAAACCTGGCTCAGGAAGAAACTCTGGCAGCATCCTTTTACTGTCACCAGGCAACTGCAACTGCAGCTGCTGTCAGTCATTTAGATAGCATAACTGATAACATTGGTAATATCCTTAATTATTTCCTTATTAAATCACAACACTAAAAGCCACTTAATTTGACAGTTGATAAAAAAAAAAGTTGGGAAGAAACAGGCATGCCTCTGTTTTTATCTGTAGGCAGCAGAAGAAAACAAGGTGATGTAGAGATTTTCTCTTTTAATAAAAGCCACTACAAACCATGCATACACACAAAAACAGGCACTGGTATTAATAGATTGGTAACAATTCTCGTTTCTTCTTTGTAATTGTGTTTGTGTCTTCAATTTCAGCTTTTTGTTATACCCGTGTTAACGTTCTTTGTATTTCCTTTTTTTTGTGAAGCACTTTGTTAAAGTCTCCTTTTGATATGAGCAATTAAATCTACTGTAATCATGGTGATTGAGATATCACCATTGATAATGGTTTACTTCTACATGAGATGAATTAATGGTACGGGTGTGTACAGTCGTGCATAATGGTCGTTTGTAATGACAGCTGCTCTGACATTGTTGGAGGAGCTCGCTGATGTGTCTCGGTAGGTAAAATTGAGCTTCTTCTTGCTGTTCTTTTCCCCGACAGTCCTAATGAGTAGTGAAGTGTGTGTAACTTTTGCAGACAAAATAAGACTTGTGAGCCTAGCTCCACAATGATTGACATTTAGAAAACAAAACCATGTGTACACACAGCTTTACAAATCTGACAAAAAGAATGTGCATGTGCATTTCTGTCTTTTTTAATAATGCATCTACAGAGTTTTATGTATCTGGCCCCAGGAGCCCAAAATCTGTGTACAAAACACTTCAAACACAAATGAAACAATTAAAGAAAGCATCTCCTGCTCCCATCATCCTGTCAGACTGTGGAAATGTAACTTTAGGGTTGTTCTTTAAAAATAATTACATGTGTTTAATTTTAGAAATATTTAATTTTCCATCTTCTACGTATCTGAGGGCAGCTGGTGGAAATTGCATCTTTATCACACTTTGATTAATATGTTTTACATGTGAACACCACAGACATTAATGTAAGGTTAGGCTATTTTGAAAGACAAAATAACTCTGTTGCAGGGTATAAAAGGTTCATGTAACTAAACATCTTACACTACTATGAGTAAAATGTTCACGTTGTTTACCCTGAACCAGGGTTAACCATAGTGTAAAGGTTTACCTTCACTTTCCTTTAAAAATCCATTTTGTAGCTTGGTTGCGCTGTTTTTCTCAGCATTAAATCACAATAATGTTTTCCTAACAATAACAACAGCATTGTATGTAAAGCAAGATGGTACAGTGTGAAATGCTTTAGTGTACATATATCTAATATTCATGTTGGTAGATTCCTAACTAGGTAAGCACTACATATATTTAGTTAAAGAGGGATTTCCAAACAGAACAAATGTTAATGGTTGAGCTACACCAGCTGCTACACAGCTGCTGCATGTTAGGTCCAGTTCTGCATACAATTCACAAACTCTATAAACCATAAACCATGTAGCTCTACAAACAATGTTAACATCCTGATCCCTCATAGCTGCTGCAGCTTGGTGGCGTGAAAAGGCACATCTACCTTACATGCTAATAATGATTGCAGCTCTGCCTGGTACTCTCATCCTCACCCATACAATCCGATTGTACACTTTACATAATGTTTAAGATGTTTTTATTATTATATATAACAGATACAGTACATGGTACAGGCATCTGGACAACATAATTATTTGTGGAGTAGTCCTATTACGGCAGCATTTAAAGTTATTGACCCCAAGATTCTTCTTGAAAAGCTAGCGTGTTACGGATTTAAGCCATCTGTAGCTGCCTGGATAGAAAGCTATCTGGTAAATAGATAACAGAGTGTCTTTTTTAATGGATGTTCCTCAGATACCGTGTCTATGAAATGGAGTTCCTCAGGGGAGCTGCCTAAGCCCGCTTTTGTATTCCATTTTATCCAACAATTCACCACTAAAAAAGGCATAATTGGTGATAAATGCAGATGACATGTCATGGGGGTATGTGGATTGTTTACCAACCCACAAAGTGTGATAAGACAACGTGTTCAAAAAGCCAATATAGATCAATTATGATTTGTTGTGGTGGACACATGAATTCCCAGGTTCAACAAAAGAACGTTTCGATTGAAGTCCACATAGAGAGGAGGTTGGGGAGTACCAATGGGTCAAACACAGGACTTTTATTCAGTAGACCGGTGTCCGTGTCCCATGGGACCATGTTGTTTTCTTTCCTAAACCTAAAGTTAAACTGCTTCTGTTGTGGCTCTTCTATTTTATTAAATGTATCAATCCACACTGACTCCGAGACCCTCCTGCATTTTTTATGCTTCAAGTCTGTTTTTGTCGCATTTAGTGAAGTGTAATCTGCATAAACAGCTGTTTAAATCACACATCCTGCTGTGTTTTCAACTTATTAACCGTATCTACGTTGACTGAACGAGGCTCCTACTCTGTCTGTGAGATTGACTGTTTCACTACAGGAAGATTCCCCTCACTCGCTTCAGGGGGCGGGGGACTAAAATCAATGAATCAATACATAAACACTGTTGATTTCTTCCCATGGAGCTGACATGAAACATATTTTGGTTCAATAAATTTCTGCTGTCAGTCAGCTCAGCCCAGGAGCTGCTGCGACAGACGGCTGAAGACGGAGTCAGTGTGGATTGAATGACAGAATGCTTACAGGGCTCTCACGTCTCACTCATATCTCGCTTCCAATGAGGATTCCTAGTTATACGTACACACATACACATATTAGTGTTTACTCTTATTATCTAATATATGTATTTTTGTGTTGTCTGTAATGGTTGATGTATGTTTACAATCCACATAAATTAACACATTTGAAATGTTTAGTGTATGTTTTTAAATGTGGACCTCAGGAAGATAACCTGTGGTTAGGGCACAGCTAATTGAGATAGATATATACAATAAATTAAACTAAACTAAGCTAAGCTAAGCCAGGTAAACTGGTTGTTGCTTCACATTTAGCATTAATTAGATTAGATTCAACGTCATTGTCATTACAATGCAGTACAGGTACTTTGACAACAAAATTAAGTTTAGCATCTCACCAGAAGTGCAAAAAGAGTATTTCATTTTTTGAATAAAATATTGAATAAATAGAATGTGTAATACACAGTATAGGGGGTATGAATACACATGTGTCCAGTGGGGTGTATAAATGTACGAGAGTGGTACCAATCATAAGCATGTTTCTCAAAATGTCAAACTTATTTTGATGTTAATGTCACTTCAATTTGTAAATGAGCTTTTGAATTGATTTATTGTGGAAGTCAGCTAACAACAAAAATCGAATTATGTTTTGGGTCTTGAGCCGTTCTTGTGTTTAAGGAAAGAAAAGACTTTCCAAAAAACAGCTGTCATGACTATTGTTTTTCCAAAGATTGTTTTTCTAAAAGCCAATCTGGCAAGTGATCGCGTTGTTTTTGTCAGATGTGAAATGCCTCACAATATTAGCTTGTGCATATTTTTCCAATGTAATTCTTCAACGTGACAGCTGCAGTCACCATTTAGAGATCAATCTTCAGAAGGATTTAGAATTACACGGTTTTGAAAAAGTAACCGGAATCAACTTACATTGCAGTTCCAGTTGAACCCTCCCCACTGATGTGCATATTTTTCAGTGTGGTGACAAAAACAAGTTGGATTGAAGCAACCAATATGTTTGTTATAGTTCATGTTGACAGGATCCCGAGGAAGAAGGTCATGTCTGTCTGCTCCCCTCTCCCTCCTGAACCGAGTCTCTCCTGGGAAGAGTAAGTGTCTGTAGTTTTTCGAGATGTGTCAGTATGGGGTCTGTGTCAGAGAAAATGGATTTCCTTCATGTGCTCAGTGAATATTTGCATCAAAGGAAGCTTATAACGCCATGGGGGGGGGGGGGGGGGGCAGTGATGTCTGTTAATGCTGAAAGTAAGGCAATCACCCATGACAAATTCTCCACAGACACAGGAAGTCACAGATGCTGTTGCACTTTCAGGCTGATTCTAGGAACTTGTCAACCCTAACTGTCATCAGTTATGACAAGGTCCACGCCACACAGACAGTGTGTCTACACCAGCTGGTACCAAATTGTCAATGCCAACGTTTGCCTGCAATTTCTGCAAATATTTCACAGGAATTGCTGCCTGTAGTCCTATTATTGCATCGACATTTTGAGTTTAGAGTGAGACATCTAAATTGCATTTTTAGTTTTGTCGTCTGACATTGAATGCACCAAAAGAGTTACATAGTGGGCAGTGCAGTCAGGAAGTATTTGAAATGTTTTTGGCTCTTCTCCAGCACATTGCATTCAAAATGAAACGTTGACAATGAAAGTTAAGTTGGATTTCAGCTTTAAGTTTTTGAGTGTTCACATCCGTATTGCAACCCCGACTCCTCTAAAATGCATTTATACACAACTAATTTGCAAAAGCAAATTCATTCTGCAGTAATGCCAGCCAGATTATGTTTTGTATGAACATAATGAGGAAATGTTGTCAATTAACATATCTGGTAAGTCTCAAAAACTTCTGGCACTGAATTTCAGTAAAGTGTTGCCTGACATTGTATTGGCAAAAACAGCCAATTTTGCAATACAAAATTGGCTCATAAGTGACTACAGTATGATGAAACTTAGTTTTACTGTACTAAGTTTTATAAGTAAGTGAAGCAAGCAGGATATAACACATGAAACGCCTGTTGAATATACAACCAAGTAAGATGAGATACTGAAAGGCTGCCTTCATGTAATGAAGCATTACTTCAACTCAAAGAAAGACTCTTTCTCAAATTCTGCAGCAGGGGTTTTCAGCACAGCGGTTACACGGGGTGCACAAAGGTGAATAGGATGCTTATAACTTGAGTTAGTCTGGCGACTGGTCGTGTAGATACCTGGTGACTCGTCTGTGGGCATGCCAGTGACAATGACTCGCATTCCGAACAATGATAATATGCTTTCATCTCAAGTTTGTCTGTGCATGATGGCTACCCAGCTGCTGTTGGAAAGGTCAAGAATTAATCAATCTCAATCTTCAATCTCAAAATGCAAAATAAAATGCAAATGAGACAGCTTCAGATCGAAAAAAAATAAAAGGTATCACATATTTAGAAAGGCTTTTGACTCGGTCTGTATGAAGTGAAATGTTGCGCTTTGATTGACGACACATATAATGTATCATTTCCTGTTATGTGAAGTATGTTGATATCATGTATTGTACTTGCCATGTAGAGTTTGAATGCAGTATGCAATTGAGACTCAGCATGAGTGTCTCCATCATCAATCAGGAGAGACAAGTGAATCATTAGTAGTTAACCTTTATTATGACAGATGCTGCGTTAATGAGTTACACAGAAATTCTTTGGCGTTTTCAACTCAACGAGGAGATTTGTGATCGAGTTGTGATTGCCCTGAGCGGCAACATTATAAATCCCCCCGTGGAGTCCAGACACTGGTGGTGATGGTGGCTGATGAGGTTGATAGAATGATGAGTTGATGAAGCTGATGAATCTGCGAAGATTGGGCGGAGATGGGGAGGTGGAGGGTTGAGTAACAGCAGCATGAACGTACTGAAGGTAGAGAGACAATCATATTTAAGAGAGACAGCAGCAAGATGATAGGCTAACGACGTCCTTGTGTCGTTGTGCTATTGGCTAGAGAGACCAGCTGATCTAGACAGCTGATATGATTGACAGCCCCAAACAATAACAGCAAGGAAATAATGAATGTGCCTGCATGAGGAGTGATGGCAGATGTATGGGAAATAAGCTATGGGCATGCAAGAGTATAGTCTTCCTGTCTGAACTTGCGCTAGAGCTTCATTAGTCAGAAAGTCAGTGACGGTAAATTATTTTATTAAATATGATGCCTTCAATTTTGTTACTACAACTTTTTCCATTACTTTCTCTCAACTAAACTCAAGTTGCTGTGTATAAAAAAACACCACAATTCCCCCACTTATATCATCTTATGTGGATGTAAACACCCTGAAACTCAAGTGGGGAGTCAGCACTTTAACCTCATGGTAGCTGGTTAATTTGAAAATCCAAAATGCTAGAGTACAGTGCCAAAACAATAAAAAACATGCCACTGTTCTCATATTTTGCACAGCGATAAAAAGGAAAACACGATGACCCTCACAGCCAAACAGCAAAGCAAAGCCTGTACACAAATGTGATCAGTTATACTGTGGCTCCCAGCATAGCTTTCCTTTGGGGAATTTGCATTTAGAGTGTCGGGTGTGTGGTGCAGCCCACAGTCACTGCCGGGCTATAGAGCAATGCAGCATGCTGACTGTAAATGATGCCAGTAGCAGATTAATGACAACCATCAGGATCAACTAATTAGCAACACCACAGTAAAGCAACCTGCAGATGGTATTGATTCGGTCTCACCCCTCTCTCTTCCTCTGAGGGGAAGAAGAGATGGGGGAGAGGCTGCCTCAGTCTGATTAACAAACAGCAGAAATATTCAAGCCTTATCTGTCCTTTCTCTGAGAGAAGTCATCATGAAAAATGTTGATAACTGCATTTGTGTGCGGAATGCGGAGCGTGACTGGCCCCAAAAAAGTGATACACAAACAAACAGCAGAAAATGGAGAGAAATATTTACAATAACAAGTTAGCACAAGGGCAAGGGCGCTGCAGAAAGACAGCACACACATGATAATATGTAGTTGGGAACAAGGAACTTTAATCCTGTGTTGGTTTTGGCAGTCGTTGCGGTGTTTCTGAGCAGCAGATTCTATTTTGAAAACCTCTTTTTTTACTGCAGCAGTGCTGTAAGCCCTTACAGTCTGCCCTGCATCGTCCTGGTTCTGGTCCTCCCGGGCCTCCCTCCTCTCTGGCGGGGCCAGCAATACGGCCCGGGCCTCCAGCAGTGTGGTGTTGGTTCCCAACGGGCACCGGCAGAGAAGTGAGTTAAAGCTCTGTAAAAACCCACTTTATAAAGTGATGATTGCTGGGTAATATGTACGTTGATATTGTTCAATATCAAGTCTCCATTTCATCTTTAACGAGACTGATGTTTGTGGGTGTGTGCTTCATAACTGGCTTGCACTATAGGGCTCATCAGAATAGTGCTGGGGTCCATATATAGCGACTGCCTTATATCACTTACTCTGCTACTGAGAACTGTTCATTGAGTTTGTCTGGTTACACCTGTTCGGTCAGCTACCCAACTTTTTTCACTCCAGTAAATAAATTGTACTTGTTGATGTTACCTGCTTGGTCTATGCATTATGAAACAACCTCACAAACACGACACTTGATGTTCAATCGTCTGTGACAAAGTGCAGACTTTACCTTCAAGTTTCTCTGTGACATCAACATGGATTTTGACGAGATGAATGCTCTTAATATGACCACAAAATACAAACAGGAAACGCATATCTCTACAGAGAGGATGTTACAAACTAATTTATCTAAATCCAGCTGTATTGCTTCTATAAAATGCAATGCCATCTTGTCAACACTCAGGCTTTCCAGACTGTCTCAGACGTGAATTATTGTTTGCCAGAGTATCCCAGTAAATCCTCTCTGTTTAAATGATTGATTTCAAAAGCGCAAATAAAAGGATGAAATTAAGGAAGGTGACAGTGAATGAGTCTTCACTGAATTTGAATAAATTAGAACCTATTACAATTGATCATCAAATACATCACAAAGTTATGACAGCGTCTTTCTACGATCAACAAGTCTTTCCTACCAAATAAATAATGTACAAAAGTGTAATACAGTATGAACAGAGTGCCGATCAAAACTCCATTGCACTGATTTGTAATGCAAACATGCGTCAGAGAGGCGCATATCACCCACGTTCACCGCCGTAATGTTAGCAGACCAGGAACATTATGGTGTTCCCAGTCAGCTTTCTAATTAAATTTTATATTATGATATATTAATCTTCCCTTTCTTCAACACAAACAGAATTCTCTCCTGTAATGAGTGCATGTGTTTTAACAGATAACAGAAGGAAATTCTCACAGCGACTGTTCAGGCAACATTTTGTTGCACTGAATATCACGATTATACTGTATCCGTGTTTAGTCAGTTTGAGTGTCACTGTAGTACAAACAGTTTTGTAAAGAAATTTAAAAAGAAAACCTGTTACTCTGACTTTACTTCTGGCGCAGCCAGCAGGGTTACACATTTGCCTTTTACAATAATAAAATATCTTGCCAAGTATGAGATGAATTGCAATACAATCTGGTACAAATATCCACTCTATGCAGAGGATAAATAGTAATAACTTTTTTCTATTGTGCCACAAGGAATATAAAGTATTCACTCATTGTGGGATTTACACGGATGTTCAGTATGGCACGCATTCTTACGGATGCCGCTTAAGACCGACGCTTCTGAACCATGCATTTCTCATTTGGCGGATGTGGGTCCTCCGTCCTCGCGTCTCTTCCTTGCTTTTCTCTGTCACATCCTCGCTGGAAGGAGATGAGACACAAAGGAAGAGACGTGAGTGAGGGAAGCGAGGAGACATGTTTGCATATTGAAAAGAACACCAGACAGGGAGAAATTACACAAAGATGAGATGGTGAATTTTCACCAAAGATTTTTTCTAGCTCCAATAATGCACAAACCAAATACGACTCAGTAATACATATTTGTAATTACTGAAGAACGATTCAAATAGCCTGCTGCTAGTAGTTATATATATAGATATATATATATAGTTATATAAAACCAACTTAAATCTGGTCACAAACAACTCACAGCAAGGAGTTGACACAAACCCACTCTCAGGGTGCTTGTTGACATTCCAGCTCCGAGCAGGAAATCACTGTCTGAAGTAGGCGTCGATTCAGGCAGGTTGAGTGAAAGTGGGTACAACAAAAGGTAAATTACTGCACTTCATCACCAAAACCCCCCTAGAACGTCATAAATCAGTATAGGAGTATCCAGGGGATATTTCAGCTCTTCTGAAGTTAAACACCATTCATCTTGTAGGAGTAAATGCAAGCTGTCGACGAGGCCAATATTCAGAAAACAGGGGATGCATTTCAAATTCAGGTAGAGGGGGAAGTTCACACAATGATTATTGAAAGCTATTAGCTTTAAGGATTACATTTTTTTTGGTTTGAGTCAACTCTACATGGGAGATAATATGCTCTCGACCAACACATTGAGGAAGCATCTTGCTACATGGGTTGCAGTGATATTGTGACCTTTTCCGTGTCACTGCGTCAAGCTGATAATGTCTCAATTGTAAAACACCAGTCGACATTGCTGCTAGGCACATGGCAATATGGTTGTCAAAGGCGACTTTTGTGTGAGAGTCGAGAACGCAGAGGATACCAGAGACGTCTCTGACACTATTAATTATCCTGTTGATGGAAACAGGTTGACTGACTTGACCACGTTTCTGCGCCTATGCTCAGAGAAGCCTCACAGAGTCGATCACACGTCACTCTCTCTGCTCAACAGGGGGACAGATAACCTTTCTCTAACAGATGAGGTTGATGTGAGCTGAAAACACGTACAGAACGTGACTGCGACACTGGTGACTGATACTGCAGGCAACTCTGCAGTACCTTTCTGGAAATAACGCTTGGCAGTGCTTGGAAATTGAGTCTTTTAACAGTGATTCAACATATTTGTCATTTAGTTTTTACAGCGTGGCTAATTAACCTTATCTGTAACAATTTTTCCAATTAATATTTCTTTCAACACCCAGAAGCCTTTTTTATGCTTCCATCGCCATTGTTACTTTTTAAATGTACATGCGAAGAGATTATGTATAGTGCAAACATACAAAGAATAAATAAATCAGCTGCATCTGGTCACTTGTTTGGAACAAATTTTTACTAGATTACTTTTTGGTGGCCTCAAGCCTGTATGAGTCAGTGTACAGCATTATCGAGCTGCACCAACTACTCATGACTCCTTTGCCAAATGTAATGTATTCAGGGTCATACTTCCTCACCAAAGAGCTTTTCCTGGCACTGGAAGATTGTCTCCCACATCACTTATTTGTTTCAGAAACCCGTACATTTTGTGCCACTGCATCCGAGGGATCGTTAGCTTGCTGGTTTACAGTGGCTAAACACGTTTGTCTCTACGATGAGTCCCGATTGGCGTAATGATATTCAAACATAACTGGTCATAGAAATGATGCATTTTAATTTGAGTTTTTCGTTCTTGAGCACAATAATACATTAAACAACTAGCCTTGTATACTAGCAAAAAAAAACAAACATTTTTATGTTTAATCTGACCATTTGGCAGTACCTCCACTGTCCACTGGACTGCGCTCTGAGGCCCACCAGTGGGCCCATAGTTCAGAGTGAGGGGTAACCATAGATATAAAACTGTTTTATATGGTAGTAGGCAGCTGATTTTACCAACCTAATAGATGTCATTTGATCATTTAGTCAAATATTGCTGCCAACAAATTGTTTTAATGGGAAACAAAATTTAAAAAATGTTACGTTTATATTAAAAGGTCAGATGTGTGGGCAATAATAATTTAGTGGCAGGTTTATTTAATAAACCTGACTATTTAAAACAAAATAATGTAGCATTCATCATATTTGGAAACTTGTTTGTTTTTTGAAATATGATCAATCATTGTGCATCTGCACCGGGTTGCTTGTTACTGTTGGCTTTTGTTCTATTTGCAAGCATCACAGACAACCATCTCTATAATTATTCAGCAATGATTGGTATCACCTCTGGTTTTGGTTTAGTGGTGAGAACTTTGAACACGATCACACACCGAAGGACTTGTAAATATATCTTTGCACCAAAGCATCAACCATCAGCTTGTTGACGAAGGCTGACAGTGATCCTCAACTCATTCCACAAAACTGAACTGATTCCACTGACGATGTGGACATGGTCTCGTACTTGATAGCTCCATGTTTCCAGGTTCAGGCTTAGTAGTGTCATTAGTTAAAGTGGTTAAAGTTGACTTCTTGCACTCTGCATTTGATTCAAGAGATTGCAGGGTCAGCATTAGCGTTCTCGACTTTATCCATTTTTGCCTCCAGTGAAGCGAAGTCTGTTTTTAATTCGCCCACCAAAGACACCATGTGTCCCTCCAGTAGATTATTCAGTGCAGCCATACTGCCTTAGAGTTAGAAGTTAGAAAGGAGTTCTCTTTTTCTGCTTCACTGTTTTTGGCACTTTAGAGGAAATCAGTGATGGATGAACAGCAGTTTTACTGCTTCATCATTTTTAGGTCAAGCACTTTAGATCCAAGGCTGGAGTTGAAACAATAGGAGAAAGTGTTGTTGAATTTGTGGGAGGATGAAGAAAGAGCAATATAACTCTGTTGTTGTTTGATTGAATTAGTTTTACGACATGTTTGCCTCTCTGTGGGGCCACACTTGTGTGCCTTGATAGTTATTCTAAGAATCTAATGACAGAATGAAATTGCAATATTTTCTGATAACAATTTCACTTTGATACTTACGGGAGACTTTTTTCATTATTTCCATCTTGATTATCAATCCAAGACCTTTCTAACAGCTTGAACATCAATGCTATGTAATTGTAACACTACTTTTCTCTGCAGCAGACACTTACCTGAGAAAATTGGCCTGGTCTATAAATTATACATAGTGCTTTTTAATTGCCAATTCAGCTGCTACTTATACACACATGTAATACCTTAAGAAATCTATCATTCTCCATAAGAGTGCCTATACTCTCACAGTGAAACGTGTTTGAAATGTGGATAACAGTCTTTTCACTCAATCTCAAAATACAAACTCACAGGTAGCTTCAAGGTCAAAGGTTACTTAAATATTGCTGCAGTTACATGTTCCCACTCAGTCCACAATCTATACAAGTTACCGGCGTTTACATGTCATTGATCAAAATAGCAGTGATGAACTATAAGTACTCTGGGACATCTGTTTTCTTTGAAACTGACACTGTTATTGTACAGACAGAATATTTATCTTTCTGTAATATTTTAAAATGTTATAAATATTGAAACTGACTAAAAATAAAACTCAAACTCATTGGTCACCTCCTTCAGAGATAATTTGGTTAAGGTACTTACTGTAAAAGCCCCTCAATATGAGCCTGTACGCCAAATGTAGTCGGAGAAGTGTAAATAAAGACTGAGCTAGTACAGTTAAAGTATTGTATTGCCAGCTAACGGGGGCACATTGTGGTCTATTGTACCACAGTATCTACTTACATACTACCTGCAGGGAACCATAGTCGGCCAACGCTTTATGTTTATTGACTAGGTAATGATACAGCATCTTGATCAATCACCACACAATAGTTCTTCTGCGCCTCCTTATGTAATGACACATGTGCAGCAAAGTAAATAGACTTTGTCATACTAAAGTATGTTGGTAACCATAGTCTACTGTCACTTACATCACAGTAATTCAAAGTCAATTCAAAGTACAACTTCATTTCGTTGTACTTTGAATTTTCTCTTAGTTACAAACAGAATTTGGTACAGAACTGTACAGTTTTTCTCCAAAGAGGAGTGGATTTATTTGATTTAAGAGTCATAATGCCTAATCTGAAAATGTACTAAAATAAGATATATACCCAAAATAAAAACTAATCCAAAATGTATTTTCTGTTCACCAGATCATGTTGATGATGATCAGGTGAACCAAGTTACAACTTCCTGATTCATTAGTATCTTTTAGTGCAGAGTCGTCTACAGTCACTAGGAATATTCTTTTAGTCCGACAGCTACAAACAGGTAGCCCTATATTTGAAATTTCATCTAATAATTCATGTAATAATTTGATATGCAACATTAAGTCCATGAAGGGAACATTACTTACTGCACTGGCACTGTATTAAAATTGTGAGGTGAAGATTTATCCATACTGGGCAGCATGTAAAACACATATTTTTCTTTCTTTCCTCTTATGGGCATTACATGATTCTGCAAACGACAGTCTTCTCTATTAGTGGGATCCTTAAACATATAATTCAGATATCCTCCCCCATTATCAAAACAGCATCCCCGATGTGCTGTAAAGATGGCACATACAGACACTCTTGGTACTTTGATGTTACTGGCCACAAGCACTCTCGTTCCTTCCTACCACCTTGCTGTCTGTCTTTCTCACGCTCTCTCTCTCTCCCTTTCTCTGCCTCACACACACACACACACACACACACACACACACACACACACACACACACACACCTTCTTCCCAGCTCCGTATCCCCTGCAGTGCTCCGAGCGGCCCGCTGTCACTCTCCCCCCACCGCGGAGCAGCACTTTCCTTCCCCGCCTGGTCCTGCAGCGCTGAGTGCTGGAGCTTTCCTTCCTGCTTGTCAGATGGTGTGAGAATAGAGACGCCAGGGTGGTAATGGAACCGGAGTAACCAGCTCTCACTCTGAGGTTGTCAAGAGCATACATGACCAGTGTGCAAGACTGTCCCCGGAGCCGACGTTGAAGCCTCATGTTTATGCAGAGCATGCACTTGTTTGTAGTGTACTTGTTTATGAAAAACAAAACAGAAAGTTTTATGCTGATAAGAGGAGCAGACGGAGCTGCAGACGGGGAGATGTTCTCTCATCATATTAAGCTCTAATTTACATAAGTATTGCATTACTCTCTGTTCGGCAGTTTTATTTAACCTTCTTATTTGTTGTGAAACCATTACCAGTAAGGGCCATCAAATGACATGCTGCTGCTACTGTATGCTAGTAGATGATGCAGTGCCTGTAGGCATATGGTATGATTACTATTGAAGTGGGAGAATTTCACGCAGCAACCCTCCCATGAGAGGCCAGCTCTGAGCTTCCAGTGGCAGCTGAAGGACCTTTATTAAAGCAGTGGCCACTCTATGATTCTGTGGCTCTGTCAACCCACTAACATTACCAGCATATAGGGTAGAAGTTGTTTCATCATAGAGTCGATGGATTGTATATATGGTCTGACTACAGACTGGTTGTGCTTAAGATCCATGAGGCATAAACATATCAAACTGAGCCAGTTTCTCTTCATCAGCGCAGCATTTTTCATCTGTTGTCTGCCTTTGTGACTGAGCATTTTGGATTTTGATTTGTGGTCATTTTATTATGATTAAATACTGTTACATTGATTATGGAGGTACATGAACTGTGCTTGGATACTGTCATGCACTACTATTCGAATCACAGAATTGACTTAAATATTTGAATAAATTCATATCCATAAGTCTGTTGAAAGGTGTGTTCATTGGTATCTGCAAAATCACAAAGCTGAGGGCGAACGTAATCTATATCTCCGTACTGATCTGCTCCTGCTTCTTGTTTTTTATTTCCCTTTTTGTTGCTGATATGAATGTAAATATGATAATTACACAATTACTTTGATGGCAAGCAAAATACTACCTACTAATAATACTACAAATCCTACTGAATTCAGTGCAAATACTTTGAAATGCATTCAAATTGTACTCTCTTTGATCTTAGGTCTGATGTACACAAAGACATTGTAATATTTTGTGGTGATTTTTATATGTTAGTTGTATTTTTTGTTAATTTGTATTTTTGTTTGTTTTAATGCAGTTGTTGACAAAAACAACACTGAAAACCTTCTTTTCATGTGCAAATGACTATTATAGTGGTTTAGAAATCCTTTATTACTGGTTCATAGAATTGAAAGCATAATTCCCAAGCATCATGTGAAACTGATCATTAATATCTAAAATGTTACATTACAGTAGTATGTTACCATTGAGGTTTTTATACACACCACAAAACCTGCAGTTCCGAGAGAGCTGCAGGACACAGATGGCCAGCAGAGTTTAAAAGCCTACATCCATCAGATGGCTTTTAAACTAGTTTAGATTTGATCAAAAACAGCACCCAGCATGCTGGAAACCATTTAGGATTTGAGGCGTGCAGAGCCCCATTTTGATTGCTCTTTCTCATGTTAGAGTTGTGACACATACAGGCATACAGTGCAGCTGCAAGGCTGAAGCTGCAGCTTGTTTGTGAATGTTTCTGTGTAAATTAAATCCCTGGAAAGCTTTAATATTTCATCTGAATGGTTTCTTCACTTTGTCAGACGGGGACACCTCAGCATCTGTGGGGATCCTTCTAATGAGGACATCTTCTGATGAGGACATCTTCCAAAATTAGGTCATGTTTTGGGATGCACTCAACAGAAGAAACCACTCAGGAAACAGAGAAACGTAAACTATTCTCAGCAAAAATGATTCAGAGAGAAGTCATTTCAACTTTATTTCATTTCATTTGGATTCGAGAGATTATTGGAATTATTAATTCTCATTGGATTAATTATAATTGGAACAATAAGCACTTTCATAGGCCAGCTTTTGTGGTGAGGATGAACATTTAAAGCTACATAAGTTACATCGTTTCTTTATACCTGTGGGTGACCTCTTACATACATAAAGCCGAGCCACTAAACCCCCCCCCCCCCCCCCCGCTGGAGAAGTATTACTGGAGAGAGAAGTATCTTCAATTTTGATATTACCATCTGGTCAGAAGGCGAGACGTAATAGACTCGTAGTGCTCTGCAGTTCCCCTCAGTTCAAAGATCTTTCAGCTCATTGCTATGGCCTGCAAATTCACTGTTTTCACTGCTGTCCTCCACCTCGTTTCCAGCAGCAGCAGGCAGATGTTTTCAGCCAAAATAGCTCTAGAGAGACGCTGAGACTAGCCCAGCACCAAATTTAGCTAGCAAATTAAGGACATTTGAGTGAATGCAAGCCTAATAACAAGGCAGAGAGCATCCTCAAGCTTCAGGTCTCTGTCTCTCTAAAAAACACATACACACAATTTTGATTGACTCACAGTGACATGCTTAATGGAGCCCACAATTTGTATGTGGCTCAGTGATGAATACCCAATCATCAACCTTTCTTATGTTAATTTCCTTGCAGAGGAGGGGAGACTTGTGGATTTCTATACAGACTGGGATGAGCTCAGGGTCTTGCTGGTGAATAATGGCTTTCTAATGGCAATATTAACCTTCTGAACAGACAGAAGTGCCTAATATCTCCTATGATTAAGCCATGAGAGCTGACACATCAGAGGTCAGATACTCTAGGCGATGAGTGAAATGATCAAGACAATGTGCAAGTGAACATTTAAGCACAGAAAAAGGGGAGGCCAATGGAGCAGTGTATAACGGCACAGGGATTTATTCCCCAACTGTACCTCACTGCCTTAGCTCATCTCAGTTCGGGATGTTAGTGGACAGTTTCTAACATTTTCATTTGGGGAAGAAGATATCTGTATGGGTTGTTCTTCGTACTTTACTCATATTGCACAGAATAACTGCATATTATAAATGACACTACACATTCAAATTTAATATGAACTTAATATGTGCTTAAAGCAGCTATAATCAATATTATTTTATATTAAGAATGGATCACATGACTACTTGTACATGGCAGGGTCTGCAGTTCCCCTTATCTCATCGTTTTATAATTTTTCAGCTTATTGTTTTGGTTTTCCGTCCTGCAACTTCTTTTGGCATTTCTTTCAAATCTTTTCACATACCTTTGTTTTGACTTATTGTTGACGTATTGCCTTATATTGATGACTTTCACATTGTGTTTACTGATTAGGAGGGCCCACTGTCCATTGACGGAGGGTGCTGAATTAATGTTGTGTAGGGAGGGAAGTTCCTCCAAAATGTCTGAAGCCCCAGGACCTAAAGTAATATTAAGGCTCTTCTGGCTATATTGTAGCCTACTATTTAGCTGAAAACTGTTGTTTTTAGACCTGTTGGCTGGTCTTTACAAAGCCTGCAGTAATCAAAGTTTTATGGTGGTATTTTATTGGTAATGGTAGAGCAAAAAAATAGAATCAGTCTCTCTCTGTCTTGCTCGCTCACTGAGTAGACCCTGGGAACCTAGAAGTAAGGTACTGGAGCCGAAGCATGCGGGCGGTTTGTGTGCATACTGTGGAATAGAATCCTGGCAGCGCCATGTGAATAAAATAGCAATCAAATTCATTCAATCAAAAAAATCTAATCTAATCTACCCAAGGTTGCCTGACATAACCAGACGCACACCCTCAGAGAACATAAAACCTGAAAAAAAACTACCATTTATTGAGATGAAAATGTAACAAATGTTTTTACTTCATTAGAAATATAAATGGGATAATTATTAAGCTGTCCAAATAAACAGGGAAGTCTTTAAGAGCAGGTGACAAACAGAACAGTAAGAATGTGTGACTGTGGGCAGTGACAGTGAAATAAAAAGCATAGAGAATAGCAGATTGGCAGCCACAGATGCACAAAATCACAGCAGACACATTCAATCAATATGCACATTCATACAGATAGCAGACACGGATTGAGTGTCGAGATGCAGCAAACAGGATGCAGAGCTTCACTGATTCTCCAGCGACATGTTTCTGCATCACTGCTATCAAATGGTATCAGAGTAGAGGACCGGGTTGCTCTGAGTTTTTTTTTTCATGCCTGAAGAAACAAGACCGTGATAGCAACACAACAATAATCAAAAACACCAATTGGTGAGCAGGTAGACGGTCGGGAGGCAAAGAGGAAGAGTCAGGATGTGAGAAGAAAAAGTTGGGAACTTGATAAAAAACATTTCTTGAGGCGCTATGACTCCAAATTATGACCGAACAAGACGAAGAAGAGCAGAAGAGGGGTATGGAGGAAAATAACAAAAAGAAATGAACAGAGCTGAACAGTCACACAAAGACATACATGGACACACGCCATTAGTGCAAACATTGCTATTTAGTTGAACTCAACTTTTAAAAGGCCCTGAAATCCTATTTTCTAAATCACTAGGAATGACAGGGTCATACATGAACACAAAATAATCTGCCAAACTTAGAACTGGTTTGGTTATTTCACCTGAGTGAATTAAAAACATCCTGGTCTCACTCCCAATGCATTAAGTACTGCGGCTTGGTCAGTGCACCCAGCGTCTCCCACCCCAGGCACGTGGCACCCTGTATGAGACACACCGCACTTTACCAACGCCAGTTGCGTAACACGCGTAGTTATATCACGTTACAAGCTTACTTATTTGATGATAAAACCATCAAATAAGTAAGCTTATTTCCAAAACTTAAACAAGAAGTTTTATTACGTAAGTACACCTGAAGACTGAGTAAACCTACGTTGGAAGTTGATTTTGAAAAAGGCAGTGTATGCATGTGAAGAAAATAAACTGTGTGTTTCCCTGTGAACACAGGAAACTTATCTTTAAAATGGACCTGGCTCCACCGTGGCATCCCGGATCAAGCTGCACTTGGCTGGCAGACCGCAGGACAGAGTGCAGGACTCCGTTGGAGTGAGAGGAGGTGGACTCTGTGTTTACATCAATGATGCTTGTTACTCAAACATAGTCAAAGTTGATGGACTGTGTGTCCCTGACGTTACATTTGTTATGTTCAGATGCCAGCCATATTGCCAGAGAGTGGTTTTGTTGCTGCGGTTTACAGTCCCCCTGATGTAAATAAAAAAAATGCACTAGAGGAATGCACTACAGTTTTTGTTTTGTTCGTCATTTTTTTAATGTAGTAAACAGGCTACAACTACATTTTGCTAGAGGGGTACCTAAAGCAACATAGTCTACATCCTAGGGTCACTGACCAAGCTGCTGTATTTGACAAATTGGGAGTGAGAATGCGTTATCAAAAACCTAAAGTCACTTATCAGGACAGCAACCATCAGCCATGACTAATACATATACTATATAAATACTTTAAGGAGTTTTAAGTGTCTTCATGTACCAAGTGTCTGGGACCTGTGTTAGCATGCTATGACCAAACAGAACACTTGAACCCATCCTTTTTGAAGGCAACAGGCATCTTCAGGGATTACATTAAGATTACGTTATGTCTACAATGTAAACAAATGTAAATCTGATTTTGAATAGCGACTTACTGTCTGTCGCAGGACATCTCATTCAGTCAACAGGGTCCCCATGGAGTTCAAAATTAACCTACATTTTTTTGGATTTTTGAAAATTGCTGCCAATGTGACATTTGCTTTCATCTCTTTGGAGAATCAGAGAGAGAGAGAAAAATTGAAACCAGTGTATTCATAAACATTGTTTTCATCGAATTAAGTGTACAGTAATATCATACCACCAGTATGACGAGCTCAAGATGCAGTGAGATGAGTAAAATTAATTTTCCTGAGCTCAGCCTTTTGAAATGCACTTGTCAAGTCAAAATGTGCTGCATTTGATCAAAAAAAAAATGATCGCATGATTGTGAAAGGAAAGACATTTAAGATTCATGAAAGAAAACTACAATCAGTTCCTCCCTGTTGTGGAGCGAAAGATGACATTTTACATAAACAAATATATTGGATTTCTTGCATGGTGTATCTTTCTGTTTTCCGAGAAGATACATTTCCTCTTATGCATAAATGTCATTAGAAAAATAATATTCAATCAGCAAGACTTACAGTTAACACAAGGATTCACTGTGGTCCAGCTCAGACATACCCCAGGACATGGCTGATATGAGAATCTGCTGCTTTAGTTGCAGAATGGTGGCTTTATTACACTAGACGGACAATACAACACTGGACTACAGCTGATCGGGAGCTCAAAGTAGACCAACCATACAGCTCTTCAGTATGTGCCCAAAGTCTTGCTCTTCAGATTTCCAACAGCTTAGTAGATGCATATTTTGTTTTGTGGCTTCACTTGAGAAACATGCTTTAACTTTGTTTGCCTTGCTGTAAATTAATAGTTTGAAATTTGGTTATAAAACAGTATATATATATATAATTATTATAATACAGATGATTAGATTAGCTTGAGCCAGGCTAGCTGTTTCTCCCTGCTTCCAGTCTGTATGCTAAGCTAACTGTCCTTTCACCATCTTATTTTGAAAAAAAATTGAATTATAAACTCACTTTTTTTTTTTCATTTACTGTATTGGATCAATCACCTCTGATCAACCTAAAAAAGAGATCTGAAAACCTCATTGTGTACAAACGGTTAACTGTCCAGCACCATGTTGCTTTAGGTAGCAAACAGCTGGTGAATATAGAGGATCATTGAGCATCTAAAGAGCCAGATATGTTTTCTCAGGAGTTGGTGGAGATCAACAGAGCAAAAAGTTAATATTTGGCTTGCATTAATCAGATAGCCAAAAGCACAACTATAAATACATTATGATGTTACTCCATCTCTGCTGGATGCGTAGCCTAAATAGGCAAGTGTTTACTTTGCCATGTAAACTTTATGGGGGAAGAATTTGTCAGTGTTGAGTTCACAGATTGTTGCTGAAAATATTAATGCAAGTTTAATGTACTGGATATCCTTATTATTGAGGATTTTAATGGACATATCTTAGTACAGGCCAGACACAATCTTATATTTGGGCAAAAAGAAACACTTTTCTTTAGACACAAACTATTATTTATTATTTCTCAATGTTTTTATTCTTAAACAATGAACCTGATCTCCAAGAATGACTTATACTTAAAATATAATAGCTTCAGGACATGCAGACTGTTCTGCAGGCAGACTGGAGCAGTGGTGCTCAAACCATCTCTGATCACACACCTTTTCCATCTACTACATTTGAATGAACCCACATAGGCACAAGCACATACACTCTTCTCTGACAGGTATTAATCTTGAGAGAAGTCAAAAGACAATTGTATCGATCTCTTTGTTCCCAATTCCAGAATCCCTTAAACATGCTACCATCTCTGACCACAACAAAAATAAAAAAGCGACAGAAGCCTAATGAAATTTCTGTCTCTGTCTGTCTCTCAGACTAAGAAACAAAATAGCACACGCTCACACATACAGAAGTTAATAATAAAAGCATCGGCCACCTAATATTTTGGTGAGTAGTCCAAACCTTTTTAATCAAGCAGTGTTAGTGGACAAGTGAGGTCTGTCTCAAACTGATTAATTCATCCAGCTGCTGTAATCTTGTCTTGATTTATTTGATCACAAATCACAGTCTTAAATAAATGACTAGCCTAAGAATGTACTCTTTGGATCCAGACATTCATTGGCTGTTGTTGAGATTCTGAAATACTTGTAGAATACTCCAACAATGATCAGATGTGTTGTTATTTCTGAGACAGCGATGGACAGGGATTATGTCTAAAACTCTATGTCTCTTTGAAGACATTCATAGAGTGGCTTTCGTTTGTAGAAATATGTGTCTAGTGAGACTGTCGAAGTCCACATATGGGTGGGGCTGGTTTGGATGCGTAGCTCAAACAAACACAGGACTTTCACCTGGAAGACCGCTGTTTGTGTGCCATATGAAACCAAAATTCAATGTTATTTTAATTTACGTCCATAACTTAGAAACAACGTAACAACAACAGTTTTACTAAACCTAACTAAGTAGTTTTATTTGCGTTTTGTTTCAATTTACAACATTAAGTATGTATTTCGACCGTAATCTGGGAGAAAAATCGAAACGTAATTGAGAATACACTTTAGTTGTATGGAAACTTCATTGTGTAGGAGACAGGGTTGAAAAGAACGATTATAGAGAGCTAGTTGTGATTGTCCTATAAAAAAAGCTAAAAGGGTCCCAGCCAATGTTCAACCATCTGTCAAGCACTTTGGATGAAGTACACTGACACCTTAATGCGGTGTGAAAACAGTTCTTCCAGTGAGGTGTGAAACAAGAACATTGGCAACAAGTGGGACCCCATGTGGGCAAATGATAAAAAGCAAGTCAGTTTTGCTAATAATGTTTTTGGGGCCTTTATGTTACGATTGTTACTTAATTATATTTTGCCACACTAAATGACATAGTTGTTGTTTTCTAAAACCTGTTAACCCAAGCCATCAAGTTAGTTTTATATTATGGCTTGATTAGTTCTTCTCTGATTTTTTCCTTTTAATTCTTTTGAATTCATGCACCAATACCTGTTGTATGGCTGCTGCAGGTTTTAAGTGTTCAATATTCTCAAACAAAGCCAGAAATGCACTATGCACTAATGAATGGTGTATTCTGGCATCTGGTATTGACATGAAGTCAGTTCAGCTACAGAGCAAGAAAATGGAAAATATGGGGGTCAATGAATTATTAATGCCTTGCTCTCCCCACTATGTGGTCTATGTGTCTTGTTGATGGCCTGCCTCAACATTCCCTTTTTTTATGCTGCAACATGCTCCCCAAAAACATCAGTGCAAAGTTTTCTACTCTCCTTATTTCTATAATATTAGATGTTAACCTTTTTCCCCCCGAGACCATACATTATCTATATTCAGCTATAAGGTCACAGTAGTTTTTCAGATACACTCGAGTGTATTACAGACCCATCGAGGAACCGAAGCAATGACCTTTCCTTTGTTAAATGCTTTTAATTCAATTTTCCAGTCAGTCAATCATTACAAGAAAAGTGACTGTGCTCTCCCAGAAGTTGCACATCGCCTTCACTCCCAGCAACTTTGTCACGAATGGGACTCAAGGCACCTTTTCTATTGAGCAATAATATAGGAACGGGCAGGAAGCCAGATTTTGATGCAGTAATTCAATTTTGCACCATTACATTTTTTAATGCCAGCACTTCAGGATGCACAGAGAAATCCATGCATTTGAAAATGTACCCAACTTTCAGGGCAGAGAATGTTGTCCGAAATGCAGCTTTAAATTGCAGATTTTTATGCAACTCATAGTACAACAGTGTTCCACGTCTGTCTTCTCTGTAGCAGCACTGAGACCAGAGAATCTGCGAGTGAGTGGGTGAGATGAAACCCCCCCCGCAAAAAAACACCAGCTTCTCCATTCTGAAATTACACAGACAGCCAGCAAACACGATCCGTGGTGTAGGTAATAGGTAGTGAGCCAGGTGAATGCTCACCAATAGCTTTGGTCAAAGCCTGTGAACTGTGTCCTTCTATAAATGGATGAAAATAGGAGTTTAGCGGTGTGCAATCAGAAGGTAGCAGGGAGGAGAGAATAAATAATTCATATGGTCTCTCCCCCTCATTTTTTTTTTACACTCTACTGACATTCTCCTGTGATGTACACACACACACAAACTAAAATTGTGTTACCCGACCACAGCCCAACAGGCAGAGGCAGTGTCATTGTGCATTGGGTCGAGTTTGGGTGTGTTTTTTTTTTTTTGATGTTTTTTGGGTGCTGCAATCATCTGTGTGTGTATCATGTGTTAGATATGGAAAAATAAAAAAACAGAGGACATGGCCTACAGTATGTGTTGCATTAGCCAACAAGCTATCAGTCAGTAATGCAAAAATTAAAAAGGGATACTAACAAAGTCCCAAATGATAAAGGGAAGGCTTCTTCATTTTGAGTTGATGTTAATGTGAAGGAACAGGTAAAGCAGATGGTTTATTATGAGAAGCTATTGTGACACATAGTTGGCTATAGTTGGCTACAATTTGTGTAATTGGCACTAAACATGCGACCAAAGAGACTTACTGGTAATTAAAGTCATTTGTGTTTTGGGCCATCGCTACCATACAATATTATTTTTTTAGCCATGCCAGGGGCAAAGCTCTGTGGATCAATGACCATCTGTTGGTTGGTCGGCAAGTCGATCCACCACTTTGGTCCAGAATTAACGCAACAAGTATTGGATGAGGTGCCATGAAATCTTGTTCAGGCATTCTAGGTCCCCAGATAACGTACCCATTGCTTCAGCGATGCCATGATGTTTCCTCGGCATAAGGTTGTCATTAGTGGTTTTGAGTGAAATGTCTTGAAATTGGATTACCACGACAGTTCGTTCACGTACATGTCATTCTCAAGATGAATTGTAACTTTGATGATCCCTTAACTTTTCATCTAGCACCATCATCAGGTCTAAATTTAATTTTCCCAGTGCTTTGGTTTATGACCAAATAAATACAAAACTAATAACATTCCCATCAGCCTCAGTTGTAGGGTACTTTTTGTTTAGTGCTTTTAGCAAACACATGCTAACATGCTCGACTACGATGGTGAACATAGTACATTTTATACCTGCTTAAAGGTGCACCAACTGTAGCCAGCTTCAATTGCAGACTTAAAACTCAACTGTTCTCAGATGCTTTTTGTTTACTGATCAATTGCACTCCACATGCTATGTTATTGATCGAATGCACACTTCATTTTAATCTTGTTTTCATATGTTCTTTTAATTGTTTATTCTATTACTCTTTTTTTCTGCTCACCCATTAAGCACATTGAATTGCTGATTGTATATATTCTGCTATAAATACAAACTTACCTTGCCTTATTGCTGCTTTGAGAAAAATGCAGCACTATGGCAAGGCAAGTAACATCATTTTTATAACTTATTTTCCTAATAAGATTGATATTGAACCAAATGTTTCTGTGGTTTTATGTGACTTCCGAGGTAACATTCTTTATCGTAGATGAGCTCTTCAAATTTATACATTTTTCTTGTCTTTTCTTCGTGTGTTTACATATAAGTCAGCCATTAATTTAACCAACACGGGTACCCTAACAAAAAACTGTCACACTTGCATTTCAACATTGTTAGCCAGTTAATCAACCAAGTTTTTAAGGTGGACAGCAGATTTTACATGAGAAGTATTACCAACAGCATTATGACAAATTGTATCGCAAAATTACACAGTTACCTAAATATACTTTATATTCACATTTCAGGTGACTAGTTAAAATGAAAACTGAAATGTGGTGTCGATAGAGATACAACTAGAGGAAGATAACGGTTGTAGAGCAATTTCAAATTTACAGTGAAAATAATTTCAGCGGGGAGAAGGTGATGTGCTTTTTTTCCTGAAAGAATGAATTGTCAACAGGAAGGTCAGAAGGAAAGTCATTCATTCACTGTGGGGATGCCAGGAGGGGAAAGAGTCTCGACTATATGGAGAGATAACCAGGCAGGAGGGCAGCTGAGTGGCCTCTGAAGGCATAGAACGCAGAGCACAGTGAGGTGGTGGGTATTCTGATGTGATCTGCCACTGCGGAGACTGTGGGAGGATAGTGACGAAGGACAATTAGTGAAGGTTGTGTTGAGGTGCAGCATTCTGAATGAGCTGCAGGTGTTGAAGGGAATCTTTTGGGAGGATGTCAAAGACAGAACTGGAGTAATTCAGCAAGAGATGATGGGCTGTTGAGCGTTAGAGTCTGAGTCGAAGGATGTCGTACAGAGATTATTTTGTGTTTGTTTTGCTCTTGTTGAGATTCTTGGCTCTTCAACTCTGTTTAAAAAGGTACAAGAGACTTTTTCAAAACCTATTCATGAGTACACTTTTGATTGACTGTTTAAAGAATATGAAGTTAAATGTTAACCATTACATAAAAAAAACAGTTAAAACTCTTAGGAGTGATGCGGAGATGGTAGGAGTTTCTATGAAGTGAAATCAAGAAGATGATGTAAGTAACGACCTTAAAACCTCAGACAGCAGCCATAAACTCTGTTTGTGCCAGATACGTTTTTAACAACCTGAACCTATAACACTATGGATCAGCCTCTTCATGTACAACCTCATCTCAGGTTGATGCGGAGTGCAGCGATATGCTTACAATTACGTGAGATCATCTATCCTCAATGTCGCAATAAGGCTGCGGTTTAAACAGATTTTGCTCCCTTTTATGAGGAATGGGCTTCTGGTAGCAAGTTTCTCTTGGGCATGGGATTCATCTCTCATTCAGGAAATCATTTGTTGTCTGTATCCTTTTTATATTGCACAGTGAAACAATACAAACAGAAAAAAAGGACTCAGCCTGGCTATAGCGAGTGTGACAATGACAGAGGTTAAGTATTTGATTAGAAGCTGTAATTTACAACATTGTGGACTGCTGCTGCTTGCCTGTTATGCAAGATTCTGAATGCTTACAACCCTACCCACACTATTTCCGCGTCCGGCTGCAAGTACATTTCAGCTGGCAGAATCCCATCTGACTGCAGCCTCAGGATTTCAAAGGTGTAAATTGTTTCACCTCAACAGGTGCAAAGAGAGAATGTGGGAGATGCCAATCACACAGTCCTGAGAGGAGGTCTAATTAGGCCCAATAAGTGAAAACACCTGAGTGGGTGGACAATGGGTCAAGAATTGTATGAGAATTGGTGACGGTGCACTACACCTTTTATATTCCTCAGGAGCTCCACAATGTTAATGAAATATTTAGCAACCCACATTTTTTTTTGTTAGCATTTCTGACAGGAGTGCTTATGTGTTGACAGTTTGTCAGCTGAATAAAACTGGCCACAGGATAAGCAGTCCATCAACAAATCTTTTTTCTGTAATGATGTGATGTTCCCTTCCTCACAGATTGCTTGGAGTGTGAAATGACACTGCAGCTTATTAAAGTCGTCCAAAGCTTGAGTCGGATCTTAACCCTATTTTAAGTCGGTGTCTTTGATGATTAGCTGCATTGCTTAGATTCCCTGCTGATTATGTTTGACTTTATGCTGTGTCACTTTTTGCCTTTCCAGATGTAATAGCTAGTGCTGATTTGTTACAGCCGAGTTCATCCACCAAAGGAGTCATGCTACTGCCTTTGTGAGGACACACAACTATAGGTTATAAGGACAGAAGCATGATTAGATCTAAAATGGGTTTGTTATGGTGAATTAGTGTTGTTACAATAGGCATAGATAAGTTAAATTAACTCTATAGAATACCACAATTTAACTTTTCACCTTATGCTGATTATTAAGATTGTATCATTTCAGAACAACTTTGAAGTCATATACAAAAGTCACGTACAAATACAAATACACTGCCAACAAATCCAATCACATTATTCTGAAATGTTAAATTTAATTTAATTTGCACTCTGCTGAGTTGAGGAATCTTAATGAATTATATTGTTTTTGTTTTGGCTTCATGTGGGGTGTCATCAAGCTGTTGCAAAAGGTCAGTGCTTAAGATTTTATATGATTTTTCTAAACCTTATCAGTTCCTCTCTGATTTTAATTGAGTGGCTCAGCATGCAGTGCGAGTTTTCCGAAGTTGATTGCATAATTAGAGAAAATAGGTTCATTGGCTCTGATATGCATCTTGATTAATGACTCGTCAGTTTTCCATTTTAATGTTTCCATCTATTACCACTTATGTTGGGTTGGTTGGCATTCATGCTGATATGGCTATTATGATAAAAGGGATTTTGAAAACTTTACCTGTCAGGATCCCTGTCTGACCCATTGTGTGTTAACCTCTGTTTCCCCCCCCCAATCTCCTCTCCTCATGTGTCTGTCTTTCCCCTGTTTGTTTTGTTGTGCCATGTGCTTGGTGTTGTTTTCTCGGGCCTGCCTCCAGACACCTCCCATTGCCACCGCCCTGATAGATGCACAGCTGCGGACAATCTGGCTCGTTACCCAGCAGCATATCAACCCTGGTCTTGCAGGGCTGGGTTGTCAGTCTGTATTGTCTTCTGCCTCGGTAGCCTCCACTGCTGTTCCGTAAGTTGAACCCCGGTGTTCCTTTCTGAACTAATCTCTCTCCTCTCTCCTACGGGTGTAGAGTACTGGTCGATCTGCATACTCTCTGGTGTCGAGCCACTGGACATCACACCGTCGAGCTGCCAGCCCTCCGGTGTCGAGCCACGGGACATCACACCGTCGAGCTGCCAGCCCTCCGGTGTCGAGCCACGGGACTCACACCGTCAATCTGCCTGCCCTCCAGTGTCGGACCACGGCTCCACACCTTCCTGTCTTTATTCTGGCTAAATAAAATCCGTTACATTGGACTCTGTCTCCTGTGGTCTCGTGTTTGGGTCCTATCCGTGAAATCCCGTGACATTACCTTTGTCTTAGAGTAGAAAATCAAGCTTTTATTAAAATGTAATAGGACTTGGCACAATTTAAAAGAGGCATAAAATGCAAATATCTTTCTCCTCAAAATTTTCTGAATTAAGTGAAATGTATTTTACATTTTGTAATTTGAGTTCTTTAGTCTTGGTATGTCAGTCCACCACTTTGGTCCAATTAGCCAAAGTTTGCATGCTAAACTAAGATGGTGACCATGGCTGTACCTGCAAAACGGCAGCATGTTTGCATTGTTATTGTGAGCATGTTGTTGAGCTTGTGTTAGCATTAAAGCACGTCTGTGCCTCAGTACAGCCTTACAACATGACTGCAATGATTGCCTACAACCTTTTTTCATTGTTTTGTCCAGGTTTTGAGAAATGTCCATCCAGGATAGGTTGTATGACCCGCTGCAGAGCTTTCATTGAGTAGATGAATGTAAAGGAAGACACTGAAGTCAGAGTGCACAAAAATGCTGGAACCCTACCTCTCTGTAGGAGTTCATTATCAGATCCCCTGGACAGAGACATCAGAGGAAACCAGTGCCCTCCTATAGCTTTTGTAGGTCGTCTTCTAACAGAATTTGAAGACATCAGGAACGCAATACAGAGAAATTCATCTTTTTTGACGGATGTGAGGATCATGCACCAGAATTATGTATTCTTATTGAGAGGCATTATGCTGATTGAACATGTACAGTTAGCGATTCACTAATGGAATATGATTTGAACTCTTGCAAAAAGAAACGTTATATGATAATTACAGCTCAAGAGACACTCTCTGTGCATTAATATAAAGGACACAATTTCACGCTGATCTTGGCGTTTTAAAGAACTAGACTTTATCTCTCTCCACTAATCCGCATGTAATTGATCATCATCGTGTGCAAGGTGATCATTATTTCTCCTCTCACTTAAAAGAAAATCACCGTTGCTTATTTTTAAACTTGATATCGCCTTACTTCTGCTCACCGACCGTGCATTTCCTCATCACATGACGCTTCAGGTGATCACAGAGGCTGAGAAGAGGCTAATCTTTTAATTTAAATCATCATGTAGGATCTGTTCTAACCCTTATCAGTATGGACTAACATGTATTTTTATTCAAAAATCTAGCACTTCAAAATTCATCGTGCACTTTATACTATGTCATTTGCTCAGAGTATCTAACGATGAAGAAGTTGGGTTTACATTTACTTTTGAAAAAGCCCTGTGCATCACATACCGTGCAATTTTTACTTTTCTTAGTTAACATCCTTTACTGCTTATTACTTATTTATGATACATGTTTTTTATTATGTCTCTTGTTTGCACTATGCTGCTGTAATCCTGTAAATTTCCCCACTGCAGGACTAATAAAGGATTGTCTTATTCTATCTTAACTCTTATACAGAAGCTAAAGGGTGTGGGTTTGTTTCAGCCGCCGAAGAGTACTGACCAAGCTACGGTATTCGATAAGATGGAAGTCAGAACCGGTTGGAAAATACCGTAATAGGATTAGTTTCTTGCAGAGAGTTAGATGATGTCCGTCCAATAAAGATTAGCATCAAGCCTGAACAAACTAGCCTGGTTCTCTCTGAAGGTAGAGAAAAAATTGCCTAAACACACCTCCAAAGATCACTAATTAGATTATATATTTTGTGTTTAATCCGAACAAAAACTGTGATAAAATGTCTAGCTGTTTCTCCACTTTTACCATTAATACACAACATTATTTAAATGTCCAAGAGCACAAGATGAGCACAATATATCTGCAATGGACGACTGGGATGTTCATCAATAGAAATCAGCAGGTGCTGAAGTCACTTCAACCTAAAGTGACTTTTGTCAGCCTCCCACCTTCAGCCAAAACGGAAATGACAAAACAATGTTTTTGATGTATTATGACGTCTTTACCTGCCAGTGTTGAATCTCTGCAGGAATTATGTTGTTTTATTGTTAAAATGCTAACAACAGTTTGCCATGTGTTTGGGGGAAAACAAAAGTTGCTCCTTTAAACAAAAATAAAATAAAATAGAAGCTCATATAAAATGTCCTCAGTGGAAGGAAACATCAACGTAATCCTCTCAGGGATCACTTCTGGAAGCTTTACTTTGCAGCTGTGAGGTTTATTTGAGTTTACAAAATTAAATAAAAATCCAGTAGATAGTCTCCACCACACACCCAGGGGATTTGTCTGCAATACTTACAGAACCTAGGTTACTGGAATTTATTGTGCTTGTGTGAAATGGCAGCCAGCAACTGAAACCAGAGTCCTAAAATAAGGTTTGAATCTCAACCTAATGAACAAATATTTGAAAGCCTGGATAAATTGGGTTATTCTGCTATACTCCAAACCACTGCTGACCATATACCTTCTAATCTTATCGGAACTTCCATTACAAAACATAAATTACTATCCATTAATATTCACATTAATACAATGTGCATCTTGAGGAAAGGATGGCTCCTTTATTGCCTGTATTTGAGCCTATATGTATGTTATAGTGCTCATTGCACAAATGCTTTTCCTTTTACCATAGAAAATCATGTTGAGGGTGTTTATCAGGATTCAAATATATTTCTTCATAACCATGATGACGAAGTACCCAGGACTTCACAGCATTTAGTCCGAAATATCATATGGTAAGAAACAAATACATTGAGGTTGACAAGGCAGAAATACTACCAAGAGCAAAAACATCTATATTTTTTTTTCAGACGACATTACATTACAAAACAAAAGCCGGGTTCCCACGTAGTTCGGTTTAGTAAAAACATGATGGCTGGGCTTAAAATAACTATGTACAGTTAGGTTTCGGCAACAACACCACAACGACACTTTAAAACATGCAGTGTCGAACACCGGTCTTGTGGTTGAAAGAGCTGTGTTTGATTAGACCCATCCATCTCCCCTTTGTCAATATTTAATACAGTGTCATTTAATCTGACCATTGCTTAGTCACATGGATACGTTTAATTATTGTGTCCACCACAAAAAAAGGATTTGGAATTTACTTTCCATTGACATCGTTTTCGTTGTGTTTTCGACATGAAATAAAAAGAACATTTGTGTCCATGTACACAAACACCAATAGATAGCATTTAATGACTATTTCACAACATGCATGATACTGGGATGTGAAAAATGAAGCGACCGCTGAAAAAAAACGCAGTTCCTCAAATGGCCACTTGAGGCAATGCTCCAAAAGCGAGTCGATCCCCATAGACCCTAATGTTAAAGTGACCAACTTCGCAGCAGTCCAAAAGTACACCTCTTAGCCCCTCTTTGGATAAGCCAGGGGTTAGGCTGTGTCATCACTGCCAAGATGGTGACAGCCGGAGCCACCCACTTTGAGGGCTCACATCCATATTTGATACAGTCAATGGTCATGTCCCATGGCACTTCAGACACATCAGTATTCATGACCATATGAGGCCCCAGTCTGCAAGTTCACAGGGCGAGGCTTAATATTCATCAGTCACTGTTGCTGCATTTACTTGATCACTAATGGAAGTTGATAAAAGTTACAGATTGCAGCTTTAAAGTGCATGTGAAAGGTTTGTATTGGTCAGGATTTGCAAACCGAAAAGTTTCAGCAAATCAGTTGTTCAAGGTGGCTTGAATTCAGATCACTCATTAAATTGACAATGCTGCAGACATAATCGAGGACACAAAGTGCTGTTCCTCTGGCCAACGACCTCACAGTGCCACCTCCAGGAGAAATATGACCAAAAGAAATTCTGTTTGCATTGGAATAAGGAGCAGAAATACCAGACACTGGATGATAAAAAATGGCTGCTCTGATCCCCGCAGTTCCTGCTGTTTTCAAGCTGATAAGACAGAGGGTATAGATAGAACCACATGAGTACATGCATCCATCATAACATCTCAACAGTGCAAGCTGGGTGTTGCAATTTAACGGAGGAGAGTGTGTTCACAGGACTTATTGATAAAAGTGGTGCAGAAATTGAGTGCTACATATCGGAAAGTACTATAAATTATTTTTTCGTCTAATTAGCTTACCTTTGACACAACATGGCAATGCTGAATTGATTAATCAATCGACAAATAATTAGTCAACAACAATGTTCTTAAATGATGAATCATTTAATTAACTCGTCTTTTTTTTCAAGCTTTTTTCAATAGGATGATTTACTGTTTTTCTCTGTTTAGATTCTCGACTGTCGATGAGCTTTTTATTTATTTATACACGGAATAGTAATTGATAATGGGAATAATTGTTACGTGAAGCCTGAAACAGTGCCCATCCTCTGTAATAAGCAATACCCAAAATAGGCTATTTCTATGATTAATGTTCATATATGAAAAATATTATGAATGTATAAATCAAACAAACTATTCAGTCAGAAGATGAAATCTTTGACAATTAGTTTCAATGTTGTAGCCTTCTGCCTTTAGGAGCAGCCTGGGCGCATAACACAGGCCCAGATTTTGACAGGAAAGTACACAGTGATGAGAAGTCCTTAGAGGAAACAAGGAGGCACTGTGGAAGCCATGATTCCATTACATTTTGACCATCATCCATGCTGGCAGGTTGGGTGATTATTTTACAGTGGCTGCAAAATTTAAATAAATGCTGCAGTCTGCTCTTTGTACCGCCAGTCAGAGTCAGTATTTCACCAGATTTCGTCCCAATATCACAGACTAGGTAAAATAATCACAACAGTCCAGTTAAGTGTGTGCGTGTTTGTATGTATTTATTTTACCTCACTTAATACAATATTAGAGGCCAACTAAGGAATAAAATGGGACAAAAGAGAAGGTGAATGCCTATTTCCCTTGAGGGGGGAAAACACTTGCTTCAAGTATGTTGGTTTTATTTGGATGTAGAAAAAATTGCACATTTTGGAATCACATTTCCTGCAGCAAATTATCTGTAAAAACCACCTCTTAAACTTTTGAGCACAATATTGTTGACAACCATTGTATTTCCCTGACAATTCATTATTTTATTGAGTGCCCAAAACAACATGTGTTTACCGTAGAGTTCTTATCACGATATTCTCGTCAACCTAACCAAGTTGTATTTGTATGTTGTATTCGTCATTCTAGGGGTTCATCAACTCCTTGAGAAAACTTTATGTGTTTTCCTGAGCATAAGGGGCAGCTGGCGAGAGCTTTCATATGGATGGTTGGTAAGAGCTGAATTGATCCAAGACATACCCATGGACCACAATAATAAAGGAGAAAGTGGTTAATAGCTGGTAGAGCCCCAGAGTAGGCTGTTGATTCTCATTGGGATAAACATCATCTCTGGTAATGCCATTTGGCACTTGTCCAATGCTAGTTGCTCCACTGTAGTGGAGAACAGGCAATCCCCCACACCCAGAGTCTCACACACTCTGATATCCTATGAGACTTGGAGAAAAGGTCAGATTGCATTTGCATGAGGTCACCTGCCCAGGACGAAGCACTCATGCTGATTGGTGGATATCACTATCACTTCAGACAGGGCCAGTTGAGGATCAGGACAAGACAGGAAGAAAATTACACCACAATGTTTTTCGGCCCGTACACCGCAAGTCTCCAGCAGCTCTGAGACCAGCCGTCCTGCTCCAACTTGCCGACGCTGTTTTGAATGATATTGTATAGTAGTGTCTGAAAAGTACATTTGACTGTGACTATTATTGCATACACATTAAGCCAATCCAAGACATTTTAAAAGATCGTATATCATGTATTATATTTTCTTTATTTTTCTTAATCCTGAGCAAAAGAGAGTTAAAAGAGGCTATTCCAACAAACAGCACTATACTGCCATTGCTCAGACACATTTAATTGGTGTCAAGTGTAATTTGACGACAGAAATATCTCAAATTTGAGAACAGCTCCAAACTTCCACTATGCAAGTGGGCAGCATAGGAACCTTTTAAAATGACATAAAATGTTGAAATATTGCTTAATCGTTACCATCCACTCTCCTCTTGAGAGTATTGACAGCCACCATATGATACACTGACACTATCTTCTTGCACTTGGCAGAAACTACAAAGTGAGTCCCTCCTGAAATACCAATTATATGTACAATTTGACAATATCACAGCCTGCCTGGTTGCATCTGGTCAACCTGTCTCTCTGTCTCCCTCTTGGATGGTTGCACTAACAACCACTATGTGATACTCTTGACAACTTTGTAAATGTTGTTTCACTTCTTGGGATCTGGCAGGAGCGGGTTTGGTTATAAGCAAGTATGAAAATTAAATTAAGGCACCAACGTTGTCTCACCTCGTTTAGGCAGCGTGAGTCGCATGGCCGGCGCAGTGTGAAGGTATCTATATAGTCATGGCGGTTGGCGCGATTTTACAATCTAGGCTTTCAAAATGACATGCAGGCCTCTCTTTGTTTTGACCACATGGTGAAGTCCCAACACACTCGAGTTACCTGATGACACGTATGTTGGAATGCTCAAATCACAGAGACGTTTGAGGTATAGTTGACTAGAACTGAAATCTTAAATCACGCATCCAACAAGCACTGTGGAAACTTCATTAAACTCAGCAAACTGGTATTTTTTATAATGTTCACCATGAGTGGTGATTGCTAGAGTCTGTAATGATTTCAGGTTTTCAAGCACAGACCTGATGTACTTTTGCTAACCAGTTTTCATCCAAAGTCTTTTGTCGTGTGAAAAGAAAAACATAATGTTTTCCCAAACAGAGCTATAGTCACACATTGTTCTTTGTGAAAACTGTGTGCACACATTTAGATCATTTTAATCTGATGCTAGTACACCGGCTGGGAGTCAAAGAAATGAAACTGCACTTTTGGCAAAATCAATCATTTCATTAATTGCTACCTACGGGGCCAAGAGCGAAATGTCTGATTAACCACAACAAATTTAATTAATCAGAATGTAGCCTTAATAAATAAATTAGCAAAATCTAAATGTTTAGAGTTTTAATATGTTTGGCAAGTTTATAAGAGGAAAAAAGAGAATCTCTTTGTGAGTCTGAAGTACTTTCTGCAACAGAACACAGAAAGAGTGTTCTGTTGCCCTCCAGCTTTTTTGGTTGTGTTGCCTTCGTCTAAACTGTGCACCTGTCCTGAGTTATTTGCTCTTGATTCTTGATAAAAACTACACCTTTGTTCTTAAAAGGCCCTTTGAAAGAGTAAGAGTGCAGGGAAATACATGGTTACCCTTGGTGTGACTCCATATCATCAGCAAATGCACATAAAGTAAAATATCTCAAATGGTTCTGTCAGCTATGCACTGTCTACTGATAACATTGTTGTGCCGTGGATCGGCTTTATTTATTTATTTTTAGTTTGAACATCATTAATGCTTTTGTAAATGGAAAATGTCTCTGAAATAGTTTCCGTAACAGCGGCTGAGAGCATGCAGCATGATGAATCAGCTCCACATGGGGGTTTTAGGCTTTGTTTACTACCCAGCAGTGGCACTGTATACAGAGCTGCAGTATTGTGTTATCCATGCTGTTTTTTTCACACGCAGCTTTGGTGTGTTTTTAGTGCTATTAACACCCACATTCGTTGTAAAATTTCTGTCAAAAAATTAATGTTTGTCTCTTCGAATAATTCTCGCTGTGGGACAACAGCAGAAATGAACACATACACGGACGATGTGGACAGTTCAACCAAAACATAATTTTTTCATTTTCATTGCAGCACTTTGTGGTTCACATGTGAAGATAACATAATGGTTAACGATCTTTCAGCAGGATCTGTTTTTAGTGTCTCATCGGCCTTTGAACCACTGCTGGCAACGCCGTGGACAAATTGCACGAGGGTTCAGATGCAACTTTTGTTACGAGAGGCCACCTCTATTCTCTCTCCACCTTCCAAACAAAGGCTCACATCGTTCCTGCTTGCAATGCACATTTTTGTGAGTCAAAAATGAAACATGCAATATTGCATTTTAGGCACGGAAATGCCAAAAACATTCAGTGGTCTGCACATTTCTGTATAAATTGTGTCTTCTTTTTAATGTTTCCATGTTGTAAAGTCACAGGAGGAAAATATCTCCATTTAATTGAGCATTATGTCTGTCCTCACAGCACTCTTCTGTCTTGGTTGTTGCATGTGTGTATATATATATATATATAAGGAAATTTGGATCTCCAACAGCGGTCTTTCACTCTTTTCAGCTTAACCACAATTTAAACTCTCTTTTTCCACATGAAGGCAAGAAAATTTAAGGGATTTACAAAAAAATTATAAAACTCTTTGACCTGAAATTGCCACCTTATCACAGTGCGAACGGTTTCTGTGCCCCCATGACCCTGAGAGCTGTAGTGTGAGGAGCATTAAGCTCTTGGTCCACAGGGAGCGATTTATTGGCTGTCAAGTGAAGAGGGGCTAAAGATGAAGCGAGGTACCCATAATGAGGAGAGTGGGGGCTCACTCTGGAGTAAGGCTGGGATAAAAAAGTTCGCAGGCAGGTGTCTGGTGGCTGGGCCATCAACAGAGATCAGCCAAGGCCAATTTGTTGTAGGCTCACGAGAGGCAATTAAGGTGTTATCCAAATTCTTGGCATGGATTTGACCACTACAGTGTTTGTGCTTGTTCTCTACACACAGCCAATGCAGGCACATACAACATTAGCTGTAACTACCGTGCAGCAGGCACTGTCTGTATGTGTGAAGTCTGACAGTGTTTATATTTTTTGCTGATTATTTTTGAGTCATTTTAAGCCCAAAACACAAGAGAGAGAGATGCAGCAAAGGACCTCAGCCAGACTCAAACTGGAGATGTTGCTGTGTACAGTTGGATTCTTAACCCCGAAGCCATGGGAGCCACTCGTGTGTATTACGGTGATAGCTAAGGCTTGAAATTATTTTGGAACTAGGTACTCTAATTTGTTTTTTTCCTCCTGCAGCTGCCTCTCCTTATTTCTGTCTCTGCACATCCATGAGTTTAGTCCTATAGATTGTGGAAAAGCGTGTTTTTTTTAAACCTAACTTGAAACATCTGTGCTCCAGAATTTAACTAAAGATGTATAGCTTGTGCGGAGGCTTCTGGGACTTGCGTCGTTTGTATCCATCAATACCTCACAATTGATTTTGGAGACAATCACACTAACATTTGCTTCGCCTTCAGTCTTAAAAGACATATAGAATGGAATGCTAGACCCTATGGCAGCTGATCAAGGTGAGTGCCTTGATATACTGGACCATAATTATGGAAACTTGCTCTTACAGAAGTAAATCAGCTTTTGCGATAAGATTAAAAATGCAATGTCTTTGTATGATAAGGTTTTTATTGCATTAGTGCTACATTATCAATATGGACAACTTTTCCTTACTCAGTGTAGAGATACATTTCATGAAATGATAATGTTGCTTATGAAAACTATAGCTATGGACTTTATGATGCGTGCAGTGTCATTGCTTTACTTTTGATTGAGCCATCAAAATCAAGCTATAATTCAAAGTATCCCTGGGAAATACCATCAGTCTTTTGAGCACCATCAAGATTTGATGATGTGCTCCACAGATGCCATCAACTGATGCCAAAGCACTGTCTGACGTAAAGCCATGCAAGAAGGATGCAGAATGGAATTTCCTTTGATTTTAACAGGAACTAATTGCTCAGATCTGAACTGAGGATAGGGGCTAGCTAGTCATGACTGGATGTGTTAAATTGCAATTGGATGTGCTGCTGAGCGTTGCCTTCATTAATCACAACTTCTCTTCAAATCCACTGTTTTGGTTATTTAAAATGAGATGTACAAAAGGTGATAGTTGGTAATTACAGTGCAGCTGAAGAGTTGCTCTACCAGATACTTGTGTTCATATCCTTTTATTTATAAAAATCACGAAAATTGAAACGATGAAGACAGACATGCAAAATCATATATGGCGTACAGCCTGTACTCACGTTTATGGCAGTCAGCACAAACAGCTGCACTGCATCATTTCAGCTCTATGTACATTCATATGTCAACACTTTCCTTTCGTTAATTCCCTTCTCAGGAGAAAGAGACAAATATAGCAGTAGCATATGTTTATTTCAAACAGCCCACAGCTAAATACACATTAACAGCGTTACAGACTCCACCATGATGGGAGAGGTTAATGGGACAGGGCCTGTGGGAATAGCTCACACAGTAGATGCCCATATCCTTGGCAGCACACACATACGCTAGCTAAAAAGATTCCTCTTTGAATCTGTAGGGTATTTTGGTGACACTTAAGTTGTCAGCCGTGTTATTAGAGCTGAATAAAAGAGTGATAGTTACAGCATGGCTCTTGCTATTCTCCTGAGGACCTTCCTGTGCCTGTAGTGGTGGAGTGTAGTCAGAAGTGAGATCACCTTGCCACCGCTGTAATTAAATACAAAACAGTTTTCACACTCTATTCAAACTTTTTTCTGAGACTTCTCAACAGCCTGGAGCTGTAATGACAGACAGAAATCACAAGTGACACTAATAAGTCGTCAGTCTTTGTAATTCTTGTTTGAAATTGTTGACAGGTTGGCTGGTCTAGAAAATGTAATATTATGGCTAATTATGTGTGTTGCAGAATCACACACACACACACACTATATCACACCTGCAGGTGTATTAAACTTTCTTTTCAAGCAATGAGACAAGTCAAATTTTTTTTCATCTAATTTTATATCTTTACAATTTTTATGTGACCTTTTCTTCTCATCAACAATCTACACATTCTGCGTCTGCGACTGGAAGAAAATGTTGTAATTACATTGATTTTGGATTTAAATGTGGGCTAATAAAAGTCCCGATAGAAGTTTTTAAAATTCTGCCCACATTACTCTGTTCTCCGCGACACCTAGTCAGATGTGCACTGAACCCCATGGTGACCGTCGCTCAAAGTGCATCATGTCTGAGGCCTTGACACATGTCAGCCTGCAGAGTTAGCCAGAGCGTTAGGCTGGAAGGCTAGGCTTTTTGTATTACCTAGCCACCAGATACAAGCAGGTAACAGCTGTTAGCTGCAGTCATATTAGCTTTTCAGCCTGTTGAATAGAATAATAAATGAGAAAATCAGGTGATGTCGTGTTACTGGTATGAAAATATTTTCAATGAAGTGTATGTTTGTTGTGATGTTTGTACACAACATGTTATTGAGTTTACGTGCAGTGTAGGTGTGTAAATGTTTGGTTGTCATAATGTATACAGTGTTTAAAGTGAAGTCTAAGTTTATAGCAGATTGCATAGAGGATGCACGTTGAATTAATTATGAAATATAGTGCACCAGCTTGGACCCAGTGTTTTACTCTGAATCTGTACGTTTGGATGACACTAATAGATATTATTATCAGAAAAATGATTTACAATTAATTCTGTCTCTTTGCTGCATTCTTGTGCTAGTGTGATGCTATGGTCATGCAAAACTAAGTGTGGAACAACACTTCATTCACAAAGAATGTTAGAAACTCAAACCCTGAAAATATAACACGTTATAATATGAATTCAGTTATAGTAAGAATTTGTTAGCTCCTCAATTAACGTCACATACTTCATTTTTTCCACCGATTCTCTCAAATGTCTCCTGAAAACATGAGAATAGCCCATCTGGACTACTCTCTTCGGTCTGAGCCACATAACTGACTGAGAATGGATGAATGAATGGATAGATGGATGGGCGGATTCATAAAACACCTTATTCTCTCTCTCAAAAAAAATACTTCTGCCTCATCACCTGTGGCATTTGTTCTTTCTGTCCAATTTCTTTTTTGAATTCACACATCTCATTCCATTTTCCATTAAAAGCAATATTCCCTGCCTTTTCTCTATGTCCATTTTTAGGGACTGTGCATAAAATTCATCGTGATATTGCGAAATGCCTGCAGACTGCATATTCACCCAGGGAATTCCTTATCATGCCTTTCAGGGAAAATATAGGCAGTAAACCCAAAGACAAAAAAGATTCACTGCCATTCACAGCTCTAAAAAGGAGATTTAGGCCTCTACAAAGAAAAGTATAAGGGCCCCCGTGCCAAATGGAGCCAACTTTCTACACCAACCTTCAACATAACATGCCAATGCACAAACTGGGCAAAGCAGCCTCCCTGTCCCCACAAGCGCTCGAAGACAAAAAAGCACCCAGCTTTAGAACCGTTAAACTGAAAGAACTCTTTAGGTTCTTGGAAACATGGGCGGGATTTGGTCTGCGTAGCCCTGCTACGGTCACTACAAAGCAACAAGCTGAGCTCAGTGCTCAACTGAGAGAGGCTAAAGCTGTCTTAACTGACAGCGCTATTCAGTAAGGAGTGCTACAGAGGCTCAAAGGGACCTTTCACCAAAGGCCTCAAGCACTAGAGGCAGTTCCCACTGCGGATAGGGGGCACACATCACCGGGGCGTTGCCTGCCGACCCTCTGCAAGAACTGTTTCATTAGAGGGTGGCAAAAGACATGGTCTGTTCCCAAAACCCTCGTGGTAGGAAGAAATGGCTGCTGCATACACTTGAACAGTGGCATGATACAGTCATCTATCCACCAAACACTACACAAAGGAGAGAATAGACTCTACTCCAAACCCAGCCTCCTTTCCTAGCACCAGCAGCTCTAGCTGACAGAATGTTCTGAAAAAAACTGTGCAGAGAGGTCAGACCCCCTCAGCCTCCCCAACCCCCGCTCAGGAGCCAAGTCCTGGAGAGGACGGTCCCCCACCACGCTAGCGGTCTCTTGGTACCATACTTCAAGGCGTGCAGTCGTCCTTGCTAACACTGTCAGGATCAATATATCTTAACAATAAATCCCTCTGTTTTTGGAGTACTTGCGCTTTCAGTAGCATAACATAATTTTGCTCCTGGAGACATGCTGCAGTATTTCCTTATTCTCACATCTCATTTGTTTTGGTTTGTCTCAAAGACGGTCAAACTTAGTGGTAGTAGGCCAGGCTACCATCAGCTCACGAGAGCTCGGGGCGGGATCAGGAATCGGCATGATTGACACATTCCTCAGAAATTCATTCTCTTTGAACGCTTAGTTACTGCTATTTGTGACTTCGTTATTTTGCTCATGAATAGTTGGCCCACATTTGATTGACCTTGCACGGGTGCCGGTCTAGGCACTTGCCTAGTTTGCCTATATTGACGTGCGGCGCTGAGTGTTGCCAATTTGTGTTTCAAGATGATAAGAACAGATAATGAATAACAATTTGATTGAATTCAGACACATACAGTTCACTCACCTGTCAACCCTGACACCAAAATGTGTGCTGTTGGCAAATAGAACGCCGTCTTGACAGTGCTGACCTATGAGGGAACATAAAATCAGGGAGTTGAAGGTTGAACTGTGCTCAAGCTGTCTTGGAACACTTGCTGTGTTCAAGGACAAATCTAAACATACATACATGCTGTCATCTCATTATAGATCAGGCCGTGTAACTTGTTTAGCAGCGCAGAGACTGTAGTAGCAGTGGCACTGCATTCAACCTGACAAAGCCTCCTGTTGTGGAAGGGATACTGAAATGTAAAATGCAACAGTTTTCTCCAAAACAGTACATGTGATGTACAGTGATGTATATAAACATTAACTTGACACTTTACCAGATATCAAGATGTCCAACAGTTAGATATTGCAGGGCAAAGACTGACACATCTTCTTTGTATTGTTATATATTCCCCACTGTATTCCTTTGGACAGTTTTTCTCTGTGTAGCAACAACTACACAGAGAAAAAATGTGAAATGATCCAGCTGTGGAATTGTGTAATCAAAATGGCAGATGGTAGAATAAATACAAAGGTGTTTATGGGGAGTACAACACACAGTTCCCCAGTACTCAGTTTTGTTGGAGGTGGATATGCTTTACATTTACAAGAATAGTTTACATCCTAATGTAAAGATATCTCGTCAAAGCCAACATTAAGGACATATGTACCTTTCAAACTGAAGTTTGTTGCTGAATCTTGTTTAACTAGAGGCCAAAAATCTTAAGTTGCACAGTTGAGAGCTGGTATTCCTCCTCTGGCCATTGTGGTTGGTCAATTAAAAAATATTCAGGTAGGAAAAGTTATTATGTGAGCTTTGTGATTTGGGTGAAGTGGAAAGTGAGTCCCATTTTCTTTTACTGTACTGTACAAATTACACAAAGAGTTAATTGTCCATGAAACGGCTCAACAAAAACCTGAAATATTCTAGTGTACAGATGAGCAAAAATAGAAAGACTGTTTAATTCTGATGTGTTAAGGTTTCTTACTTTTTCTCTAAAGCCTGGAAAAGATGACAAGATGGAATATTTAATTAATATTTATTCTATTTCTCTCGTGCTATATTATGTGTTTGTCAGAGATTTATGGATTTTGTTGTAGAAGATGATGGTCTGAAGATTTGATTGTGAAAGATGCTTAAGTTGCTTCTCTATTTTTGAAAATGTCCATTTTTTTGTAAATGAATACACAGCACCATGGTTATGGCTTGGACTTATGGTGCATAGTTATACGCATGACATAATGATAAATATGTCATCAATTTATTTTAATCTTTACCTTCCAACTTCTAAGATTCCGAGAGAAGGTGTGACTATTCGTGGCTATTCAGCCATCTCATCTTTTTGTCAGTGTGACAGTGAGCAGAGTTTAACGTACCATAACGTGCATCCAAATAGGGCAAAATGATACTCCAATATAAGAGAAACTTTTGCAAAACCATAGTCAGGCTTTATGCTTATTGTGATGCATTATATATAAGCTTCTTATGACTAAAAGAGAACAGGGCCTGATATATCTGCTCAATAGACACAAATTTCAATTAAGTTCAAGTTAAAATGTATTTGCAATTCACACAATAAAGGAAATAATAATTAAATAAAGGAGATATATATATATATATATATATATATCAGAAATGGAGGCAGCTTATTGGAACAAAAGAGTGTCAGTTCTGTCTGCACTCCACTACACCCTGTATACTACTGAATGTCACTGCTCACATCTTCCAACACCATAAACATTGATGAGACTACGCTAAAAATCATTTCACAGTTTGCAGTTTCCATCACACCCTCTCTGCAATTTGCCCCCAGTCATGTACATCTCCATCCAGATAATGTGTTAATCTTCTCTACAGTGCAGACAGTCTCTGGAGATCACTTGTCTATTTCATGGGTAGTTTCCCACTGAAACCAAAAGGGAAGCACAGTAACTTAATTATTCTGAACACTTCAAGTTAGATATCCCATGGTTCTATAGTGAAACACATGTCAAGCAGAATGCAGTTTTTACATTAAAAAGGTAGAGGGCCGAGTCCATTTAACAGCTGTCTGGTTTTTAATACACAGAATAAAGTGTATTCCGAGTCATCTTACTACTTTTTTGTTACTGTAGCTCTCCAGTAAGGACAACATGTTTCAAGTAGAAACTTTAACTTTTAAATTCCTTCTGAATATAGATCTGTGTAATTGATGTATTTGACATATATATATAAAAAAATAGCCTATATTCAAAATCTGGACTTAAGAGATATATAATATAAAGAAAGGTCAAACAGAGGAATAAATGAGGGTGCAGAGCATGAAAAGGAGAGTGGGTCAGTTTGTTAGACGGTCTCTAGGCTTGTGTATTGTTAGCTTTGGGGATTTGGCTGGAAAGTGGAGCGAAAAAGACGATAATGTAGAAAAGCAGTGAGGAATACAAACTTACTGATGATACACTGCACTTAAAAACCAAAGTCAGATTTATGTTACTATGGTGTGTTACCTTTGGAGTCAGTTTATTTCACTTAGTTCCCTCCCCATTCACATCTACTTACAATGTAATTGCAGAGGAAAGTGACATTAAGGTATAACCCCACAAAGTCTTTCTTGCTCTCTGTTTGTCTCCCTTGGGATGTTTTTGTGGGATCACATTGTCATCCTGTGTTCATCCCTGGGCGCTTTAGTTTCAGAGTGACAGCTCAATGCCTTGTGAATTGTAAACAGTGACGAAGGAGGTTCACAAAAGCATCCAGCTACATGGTGTGCTTTACACAACTGCTTGCTTATTTTCTTACAGTGTGTTTGTACTGAATGCGAAGCAAACATACACCAAGAGAATCTCAGCCTGCTGACCAAGCGCTTTCAACCATATCCTACGGAGGATCCTGAACATATCTCTCATATCTGACTCTAAACATGTAGTGAACACTGCATTGGTGAAACAGCAAGGGCCTTAGGTAAAGTCAACTGTCTGTGACTGGTCACAGCATCAACTGGGAAGGGGGTCAATGTCATTGATCGGGAGTTGATGGACAATTAATGGACAGATCAAAGGGGGCATTCACATTTGACGGCAGGAACCATCTTCGAACCGAGACAGGGGTTTTGATCTCTCCACCCATATATGACCACCTCTTAGCGTATGGCAGAGGTCCCATACTCAGGTGTGTAGTCGCCAAGGGAAAGTATGGATCTTTACCTGAAGTGCTCAGTAGATTTAAATTCTGGAAGACATATCTCCTCTCATCCAAGAGAAAGACTGCGGTATCTGTTCAATGTCGATTGCAACCCATCTTTAAATGCTGATTTGCTTCAGTTCTTTCTGTCAGTCGTCAATTTGATACATTTGACGGGACAGACACGCTCCTATTTCAATCAATACAGCTGTCTACACTGGCCACTTAATGGCTGAAGATAAATTCACAGTTAAAGGGAAGTTGAAGTTGTACATCAGGGTCTGATTAACTGCCTCAAGTGATGCCAATTTGATTTGGGTGAGCTGGGGCTGAAGACTAAAGAAAGAAGTGAGGTTGCCAGATTTTTGTTGCCCGCTCCTCATCTCTCACCGAATATCCAACCAAAATAAAAAAGCCATTCCATATCTCTGGTTCTGCTGCAACAATTTTGATACTTCTAGACGACAAGAAGAGGTGTAATGTGTAATGCTAAACCGGGGAAGTAATCTCTGAACATACATGAAAGTGTCCGAAATCTTTGTCTTCCAACTCCAACACTAATTTTGTATTGAGGTGGGCGTGGTGCCAAAACTCACAGTAGTATAGTGCAGAGTGGCTAAATGCATTCAGTGTAGACCACAGAGGGCTTAAGCTGTTCTGCTGAAGCTTTATTTATGCAGCTGGTGTAGAGTCGAGGTGTTTCAGGACTTTTCACAGCAGTATAAGATCATCACAGTTCCTCCTGTTTTGCCCCTAAATGTAAACATGGGTTTCCACTGCCCTTAGAAGCAGTCAATGAGAATCTGAAATGTACCTGGCATTTGATCACTTCTACTACAGTAGGTCAATGTTTTTTTCTGGAAGGCAATTTCTCATGTGTATGGATACTCGTACATATTAATTAATACAAAATTATGCTTTTTATACTACCGTACTTAAATGCTCTTCTCCTTTATTAATTAATATACTTTTGTTCATATATTTTCCCCAGACTGTTTTTATAGGCTACATATACGCATGTCTTCCTTTCTCTTACAATATACTGTACCTCAATACATATTCACTTGTGTACACAAGCCACCGAAAGTTTGCATTGGGTGCAGATTAGGTAACTGAGCAGCAGGTGCTTCAAGATTGTAATATAAACTGAGTGAATACACGAGTGATAAAAAAAGATTTCACAGCAGGTGTAGAAGTGTAGTGATTGTTTTTATATTTTACTGTGTTCAGCAGCTTCCTTATTTTCATTATAAAGAAGTCATTGATAATTAATCATGTATTGCTTCACATGGCTCTCTTGAATTTCTTTGCTACTTTGATGCGCCATCATTTCAATAAAAGACAAACAGAAACTTGTTCCGATGCTATTAAAGTTATATACACATTGTGCTGAAAGTAAGGGGATCATTACAGTCTTGAAATGAGTGCTGGATTCATTATGTATAATTTATTACAATATTTTCTGATACAAAGCAGAATTAGAATGCACCCATAATTATAGTTTATGAAACTTAAATCATGGGTAAATACCTTATGAGCTTTGAATACGTTTTTCAGTGTTTGGACAGTTTTTTTGTGTTCTGAGACGTTTTGAGAAATGCCAGATTTCCAAATTTGGTGTAAAAAACAAATCAAGGGCACTTTAAACTTTAGAATTGTTAGTCACTACTCAATGCTGGCTGCCTCCCAAACTTTCCCTGGAAAATTAACATTGATTGATATTAGGATGGAACATAATAACCACCCTACTACATTGATTTGGATGGGAATGTCAGATTTGCTCATATTCCATTTTTTTATGGTGATACTGTAGAGGTGTCAATGGTAACCATTCTGTCACCAGTAGTTGGTTTGATTTGAACACAAATAGCAAACATAACTTTCACAGTTCCATAGCAGTGTATTACATCCATCATTGTGACAGATCTGGGGCCAAGTAAATTTGAACATTGTTTATCTGCCTCCCACATGTCCTTATTTTGAACATTTTCTGTACATGCTCATTTTGTCACAGCTGTTATACGATTGTTAATTTAGTAGAATTGTTTTTCTGCAAAGAGTTCAATGCTAACCAAATTTGCTGTTTGCTATCAAAAGCTAATGTTTTAATTCAACATTCTAAGTAACTGTGAATTTCCTGTTCAACAAAACTAGTAATTGTGACACGTTTTACTCTTACTTTTGTGGACTTTGTGTGGATTTTTACTCGATTATAATTATTGTGTTGGACTATGGGGACTTGTTAATCCTCACAGGTAATATTTAGTTGTTTCTTTCTGGGATGAGGGACAATGTAACTGATTTGACAGCTACTCTAAACATCATGTGAATTCAGCTGATCCATGACATTGATGCCTCTGTGGAGGCAATGTCAGTCTGTCACTTCATCACCATGATCCAGACTGAAATATCTTGGCTGAAAGAAAAAGTCCGAAGGTACTTTCTTCAACTTTTATTGGAAATGTGTTAAAGCAGCTGCATAGCTGTGCACCTACACATGTGCGATGGGGTTCAGAAGAGTGTATACCTGCACTCCAGAACTACACCACCCTTCTCAATAGCAATAAAAACCAACACCTGAGAACAGTGTGTGTCCGCAAACTCTATACAGTGAATGCAGTTTATCTCAGTGGAAACATCGATTTACTTATTTTGATCCTCAGCTGTTATGTCCTTTCAGCCAAAGCAGTTATGCTGACAAACAATATATGCACTAGCAAGCTGCAAGTCAACAAATGCTTGCAAACAAACATATTAAGAAGTTAATAAATCAATAAAACAAGCACACAGCTGGTAGACAATGCACCAGCAAGCTTTCTGCAGTCAAACAGCCATTCTTACCAAAAAACACTCCAGGGTACCTGCCTGAGCAACTTGGTGCCCCAGTCAGAGAAACTCCTCCTCAGTTGGTCTGGCTCACACTGCTGCTGCTGAATGCTCAATTCACCTGCTAGTGTTAAGGTGGACTACAGACCTATTGCAACCAGCTCCCACAGGGCACACCCTGGCCTTCCGGAAACTGGTACAACTCAACAAACACCTCAGCATACTAAGGCATTTTACTCTCATATACCAAATGTGTCTGTGGACTCCAACCAAAATTATATGCACCTCTGATTTAGTGCATGATACTAGCCATAAACTCATATGCGCTGGCTGGAATGGGGGTCAAATCTCGAAGGGGCAGAACCCTATTGAGTTTGTGTTTTTGTAATGTTTTCTTGTCTGACGCAGAGGCTCAAAGTCCTGTGAGCTGGAATGAGCTACAAACATAAAACTTGGGCCAATAACTGGAAATGATGTGCAAGTGCCACCTAAGAAATATGTCTTCAATTGACCACATGGTGGCACTGTAATTAATTCCCCAAAACACGATTTTGGAAAGGCCACCACAAGTCCAACTTAAATTTTGACACAAATGTCCAGCTCAATGTGCCGTACTAAAAAGCGTTACGGACCATATAAGTCAGCTTGACTAGATTTTCCACCATTTAAAATCACACATTTTTGACATCCCATTCACTATCTCAGAAACGCATATCAGCAGATAATTTCACCAACATCCGACAGTGTGTGTCTACAATCTTGATGGAGTGAACGCTGTTTACCTCAACATAGATTTTCTTATCCGCTGTTATCGTGTCCTTTCAGCCAAAGCAGTTATGCTGACAAACAATATAACCACTAGCCAGCTGCAAGTCAACATATGCTTGCAAACAAACATTGACATCTCCTCATAACCCGTAGGTGAGATTGCTACCAATTGTCTGTGGATCATTATTGGATCAAGCTTATTAAAAGTTAAGAAAGGCTAGCACTTATCTTATTTAGCTTTCACGATATTGACCAACGAACTTTAAAAAGACTTGACTGATCCCATAGCTAAACCAGAGTCAACAGCCGTTGAGCTGGGTATGCAGGGTATGTCCTCAAGAGTACCTGAAAAACACTTTGACATTGATTCAAATTGACAATAAGGACTATAAATCTGAAATTGTTTGTGCAATCAATACAAAACTTGCAGGGTATGTTTGATGATGTTGAACCACATGTGTAAAACTATTGGCCTGGCGCAAATTTGCCCATGAAAAAAAGACAGTTTGACCAAACATCACCAAATTTTGCTCGATATTTCAGACCCTGTCCTCACCTGTCCTCATGGGCCTTTAGTCAATAAAGAGGCTCTCCTTGATCAGGTCTAATCGCCACAGTCTCTTTTGCTAACCTCTATAGATTTTGTTATTAACTTTCAAATGATCCCTCTTCATTTAAATGCTCTTTATTCTACTCACTACATTCTGAGTTGCTGCTAAAGCTGTAACCTCACTATAATTCAAATCACATTATATTTGCTTCATTAAGCTTGCTATAGACGCCATGCTGTAGTCATTTAACTAATGGTAACTTCAGTAGGGCTCCACTGATCAGAGTATTTTATTAAGAATGCCAGATTTGAGAGTTGTGGTCATATTTATAATGTAAACCAAACACATTTTTGTTCATGAAATGAATTCTTGTATGCTGGTCATTTCTAAAAATCAAATGTAACTCACTCAGCGTGTGTCATCAAGTTGTGTCTTGGTTCTAAGAGGAGACTGCCTTACGATGAGGTAGGGAAGTACACAAAGACATTACATGTTGTGGGTCCAGCATGGACAGCTAATGCAGTGAGGCCGGAGGCTATGCCAGCGGCATCCTGCCGTCACTAGTCCAGTAGTTAATTAATCGCAGATGGCATTAGATACAAAATAAATATTTAAAAAAATGATAAAATGGGTCGCCAAATATGCTTGGGCGATCGTATACCGGGATGGTACGTCCAAATAAAGTCTGTGTGGGAAACACTGCATGCATCTAATCACTTTTACAGTTATTGTATTGCGGGTGCCTGCTTTCCATTTTAAATGCGAATCAACTTGTCAACTCCATTGTGCTGCTTAATTACTACATGTCATATTAAATAAGAGCTTTAGAACAATTTCTGATGACTTCAATCAAAATAGGAACTTATTGTTTTATGTGAATGTAGTACTTAGAAACATTCTGAAGACCATTGTTCCAGAAATCGACTATAATCGATGCCAGGAGAACACATAAAGCACTCATCTGGTGCGTGCATACAAACGGTCAGGTTTTTGCAGAATATCTCAGAAGAAAGGACCGCAAGACTGTGCCTAGAAGATAAGGCTTGACCTCACAGGGCAAGAGCTGACGAGAAAGAGCTCTGTCATTGAGCCAACCATGTGGAGAAGAAGGCTGCTAGTATTTCTAGGTCACAGAGACCATTGTGAGTGTGCTCCAAGCTCCTTCAACTGGACTGAATGATTTATTACCCAGTCAAGAGTCAAGAACAGAGCGAAAAGAGGGGAGCAAGGAAATAAAATATGGAAGGAAATGAAGAAAATGGAAGCAGAAAAGATAAAAATAAATGAAATTTATTCATATACTGTGACATCAATTTTATTGGAGATGTTCTGTGCAGAAAATAAAAGAAATGTCCATGAGCAAAACCTGTGCGTGCGTGTGTGAGAGAGACGTCATAAAACTATCCACTGGGCGAAATTAGAAAAACTAAGTGTAAGATTTTTATTTGACACATGTTAACACATCTCTACATTGTACAGTGAAATGCTTGTTTGATTCCTGGACACAACAACTAAAGAAATTAAGAACATGAAACTTCAAGAAAACAATAAAAATAGGAATTAAGACTGAAGTGATTACAAACATAAATGCTTTCAAGTAAAAGTAATGAGAACACTCTTCTCTGACAGTCATAATCACGTTGAAAGTGCTAACCACGAATTCTCACACTGAGTCTCACATTTGCGGGTGGTAAATGGCGTTTTATATACAGTTGTGTGAAAAAGTGTTTGCCCCCTTCCTGATTTCTTATTTTTTTGCATGTTTGTCACACTTAAATGTTTCAGATCATCAAACTAATTTAAATATCAGACAAAGATAACACAAGTAAACACAAAATGCAGTTTTTAAATGAAGGTTTTTATTATTAAGGGGGAAAAAAATCCAAACCTACATGGCCCTATGTGAAAAAGTGATTGCCCCCTAAACCTAATAACTGGTTGGGCCACCCTTAGCAGCAACAACTGCAATCAAGCGTTTGCGATAACTGGCAATGAGTCTTTTACAGCGCTGTAGAGGAATTTTGGCCCACTCATCTTTGCAGAATTGTTGTAATTCAGCCACATTGGAGGGTTTTCAAGCATGAACCGCCTTTTTAAGGTCATGCCACAGCATCTCAATCGGATTCAGGTCGGGACTTTGACTAGGCCACTCCAAAGTCTTCATTTTGTTATTCTTAAGCCATTCAGAGGTGGACTTGCTGGTGTGTTTTGGATCATTGTCCTGCTGCAGAACCCAAGTGCGCTTCAGCTTGAGGTCACGAACAGATGGCCGGACATTCTCCTTCAGGATTTTTTGGTAGACAGCAGAATTCATGGTTCCATTTACCACAGCAAGTCTTCAGGTCCTGAAGCAGCAAAACAGCCCCAGACCATCACACTACCACCACCATATTTTACTGTTGGTATGATGTTCCTTTTCTGAAATGCCGTGTTACTTTTACGCCAGATGTAATGGGACATACACCTTCCAAAAAGTTCAACTTTTGTCTTGTCAGTCCACAGAGTATTTTCCCAAAAGTCTTGGGGATCATCAAGATGTTTTCTGGCAAAACTGAGACGAGCCTTTATGTTCTTTTTGCTCAGCAGTGGTTTTCGTCTTGGAACTCTGCCATGCAGGCCATTTTTGCCCAGTCTCTTTCTTATGGTGGAGTCATGAACACTGACCTTAATTGAGGCAAGTGAGGCCTGCAGTTCTTTGGATGTTGTTCTGGGGTCTTTTGTGACCTCTTGGATGAGTCGTCGCTGCGCTCTTGGGGTAATTTTGGTCGGCCGGCCACTCCTGGGAAGGTTCACCACTGTTCCATGTTTTCGCCATTTGTGGATAATGGCTCTCACTGTGGTTCACTGGAGTCCCAAAGCTTTAGAAATGGCTTTGTAACCTTTTCCAGACTGATAGATCTCAATTACTTTGTTTCTCATTTGTTCCTGAATTTCTTTGGATTGCAGCATGATGTCTAGCTTTTGAGGATCTTTTGGTCTACCTCACTTTGTCATGCAGGTCCTATTTAAGTGATTTCTTGATTGAGAACAGGTGTGGCAGTAATCAGGCCTGGGTGTGGCTAGAGAAATTGAACTCAGCTTTCCAAAGATGTGGTAAACCACAGTTAATTTATGTTTTAACAGGGGGGGGCCAATCACTTTTTCACACAGGGCCATGTAGGTTTGGATTTTTTTCCCCCCTTAATAATAAAAACCTTCATATAAAAACAGCATTTTGTGTTTACTTGTGTCTAATATTTAACTTTGTTTGATGATCTGAAACATTTAAGTGTGACAAACATGCAAAAAAATAAGAAATCAGGAAGGGGGCAAACACTTTTTCACACAACTGTATTTCCAAGTGCAAGATTTCAAAACAGCATAAATCAGAATAAAGGATTTAAAACTCAATGTGTCTGATCCCTATGTCTGACAATCAAAGCCCATTGTGTTAGTGGTTCTGAAAAAATGCCCAGAAATAAATGACTCACCCTTCAAGCTAAACATATTGAAGTAGTCATAAAGGATCATAAATACATCTGGAATAATCTGATGTGATGTAATTCATAAAAATGTATATATGATCATACATCCATTCACATGGTAAACACAGAGTACATACACACAATACTCTCCAATAAATCTGAACAAATGGCATTATTTGTCTAACGCACTACTTACAACAGATATAAATGTCTGTTTCAGCCTTTTAATACACTGCTATTTGCTTACAGCAGCCCTCAGAATGATTTGAATATATTAGCTTTCCACTTGATTGTTGTTAAAAATTTCCATTGTGACGACCCTCGTCCTATCATACACTAGGTGCCGGTTGTGTTTCATCTGTTACAGGTGCTGAGTGGAGGATCGTCAGCAGGATGAGCCCCACCTGTGCCGGTGTGGCTCAACCTTAAATACCCTTTCCAGTTGGCAGCCGGGCTCGCTGGAAGGAAGACCTTTGTTGACGGGCTCACCACAGTTGTTGCTGTCTTTGTGAAAGTGCTGTTAACCTTGGGTTACGTGTTTTTGGCGAGATAAATAAACGACTACTTTTGGCCGCCAGCTCATTGTCTCCCTGTTTTGTTCCAGTCTCTGAGCCGGGCTGTGACACCATTGATAAACATCCTGCAAAAAAAAGGTGTTTCAAATTCTTAAACCACCCAGCAGTTGTGTGAAATGTAGTAATTCAGCTCTGTTTTACAACTGTAAAACAAGATAATCAGTCTATTATCTTGCGGGCCTTACTCTTAATATTCTCCTTCCGCCACATATGTTGCCGCGTAACACCTCCCACTGCATTGACAGCACATGCGTCAAAATACATCAAAACGTGCGGCCTGATCGGGAATTGTGTGTTGTAACTTTTCTTAGCTTTTCTTATTCGCCAAGCCGTTTTCACGAAAATTGTTAAAAACAGCACAACACTTGCATGGGAATTCGATGTGAAGAGAGCTAAAAAAAACTCAACTTTGGGCCCATACTGACTCGCCATGCTTTAACGTAGAAAAGGTGGGCTTCACATGACTTAATATGGTCAGGCTCATTAACAGTATTTGAAAAATTTAAAAGCTTATAAAATGTCCTTTCAATTTGGATATACTTCCATGTTTAATTAATCAAACTGCTACATCTATCCATCCTTTTACTTGGCTGAGTCACAGGGGTAGCAGGCTTCGGAGGGCATTCCAGACATATGTTTCTATTAATCTAAACCACATGGTGATATCAAAGCTGTTTTGTCTGTTGGTGTGCGAATATAAAATGACATTAAAGATAAAGTACACAATAGCTTTTGGGAGGAAAGACATAGCTGCACTGGCCCCTATATGGTGCAAGTCTCTTGACCACACCCAACATCACTGAGCTTGCTATAGTCAGGTGTGGTCTGTTGGACTTGTGACAAGACCTGTATACCACGGTTCATCACTGCTGCACGGGGTTTGGAAAACAAAATGCTGTCATCAGTAGTTGACCAGAGGAGATTGGATGTACTTTAATGGCACCAAGCCTGAAAAATATGATATCTTCCTTTGCAAACCTCAATACTGCATGTGTAATGTGACCTCTGTGTCTTCTTTATTGATCATATAAGCTGCCTGGACATATTATTAATCACAAGGCGTAGATAAATAGAAATGACATGGCTATAATGACTTACCCCGGGGTAGTTAAGTTTAAAGGCTGCGAAGATGTGATACCACTGGTGTTTACGTTTTATTGGTTGCTTGAAGGCAACATGGTGACAAAGTTGGAAATGTTTCACTTAACGAGATGCAGGGGGCTGCCCACACAAACTTTTTGACAGTCTATTCTTTTTGAGAATAGACTGTCTTTTTGAAGCGGTGGTGCAGGTTCAGGCTGGCCTTTATGTTGCCGGAAGGACCCACTCTTTTAGACTGCATCCTTTCTGGCCTCTGAAATGGGACACATCATTCTCTGCAGGCCTCGGTGAGCAGAACAAGCGCTGCACTAATGAACACAAAATGTTTTCCTGGCTAGCTTTATCTCAACATGTACAACTGAAAGGGGAATTCAACATCCAAAGCCATACATATACAGAGTTGGCAATTGAATATTTCAGTGACTGTTACAATATCTGTTGCTAGGCATCCAGAGCCAAACTTTGGTGAACTACTTTTAATTCATAAGTGATTGCCATAACAAAATGACACTAGTTAGTAGCTCATTAACTTTTGTAATTATTTTCTCCTTATTAATTGTTGTATAAACACATGTTGGCAGGTGCTGGTAAGCAGTCATGTGACTCTGATAATGTTCTAATGTTAATTAGAACACACCTAAATGGAGAGGACCAGAGCTAAAAAGGCACAGCAGTGGATGAATCACGGTGGCTTTATAATGGCATGGACTGGACAATATTATACAGCCCTTTATTAAAAAACAATGATTAACCTTGATAACCACATCTTTAGCAATGATATTACAAGATTCTGCATAGCTAGTAGTAAGATTTTTACTTAAGTTTTCCCAGTAGGCTTGTGGTCTGATTCATCAGGTTCCACAGGTAATGAATCACTGTTACCTTAAAGAGTCTCATTTATAGCCATAATATTAAATTAGGTTCATGGTACTTTATTTGTACACATACGTACGTAGATTTGGTTTGCAGTACAGAGATGAGGCATCCTTCTTGACACAAACTTTTCAAACAGACAATAGACAAAGACAATCAAAGCTCTTGGAGTCACCAGAACTACTAAAACAAAACTGAATTAATAAATAAGAGTTGCTTCTATAACATAGAAAAGTCGCCAGCGTTTTGTCCCCACAGTGTGATTGTGTAAAATTGTCTTACAAAGTTATGTCCAAACAACACGAGTACATGCCCAAACCAACACACACAAATAAGGGGAAAACACTAAGTTTTAGAGGCTATACAGATTTAAAAGCTTTGTGAAATGTTGGGTGTACTTAAAGTGTACTCACCTTTCTGCTACCTTTATAACACTGTTGGTACCTTTGCTTTTATTCAGTTTTTTAGGTCTTTGCTCTAAATTTGAATGTCATGATTCATCTTCTGCTGGCTTAGCTCGAGGCCTGAACCCCTTATTTAAGGATTCTTATAGCATGTTTCTAAACCTGTGTTTGTCAGGTTGAACCGGCTAATTTCTCCCCTTAGTATAATTTCTACAGAGGTCTTGGTCTAGTCACCAAAAAAAGTTGGAGAAATGTTTAGATCTGAGCTAAATAAAATAACAAGTACAAGGTCTTTACTGGTAGCAGGCAGTGATTTAGGGGATTATGACTCATTGGTCTCTCTTCCATCAAGCTGTACTACAATTTACCCAGAATACAATGAATTGAACTTCATCACTTTATCTTCTCCTATCACCTCACCCGGCACATCTTCACCACCTGCCACATTATGGATTGTGTAAACTAGCAAAGTCTGGAAATAAAGCCAGTGACAGCTCTCGCACAATTTTTACAATTCATATCCTCGTTTTCAGTCCTAATCTTAATGCAGGTCAAGTTTGGATGGAACACCTCACCCATAAGCACCTCCATTTCTAAATTAGGAAAATGTATTTTCCTTGTCTTCCTCTCTTAAGTTGCTGTGATTCACTGTACCATTTATCAGCAGGCTCCTTTCGATGCATAAACTTTCACGCGGTGCGTGAATGTTTATGCGGTGCATGTCAAGCGGTGCACACATTCAACCATGTATGGTTGAATGTGTGCATGCAGAGGGCATGATATGATGCAAAGCCATGTGCGGACAAGTTGATCCATGTTGATCCGGGATTTATAACAGGAAATTGGGCACTGGCAGGTGACCGCAAGGTTCGGCATACATACATTTCCTCATTTGTCAATAAGCAAACATTTAGTGTGGATCCTATGCTCAGTTTTAAAAGTGAGACCCACCCGACAACATGTTCTTGCTTGGTTACACTCTAAATACAAGAATAAAACACTGCATTCCTATTTGTCTCCGACAAGAATAATTAAACTGCCAGTGCCAAATGAAAAGCATAAAGCATTATGTGAAAACGACATCACACACTATTATTTCTTTCTACACTAATCAGAAACACAGAAAACTACTTTTTTCATTCTGAATGAAGCCTGGATTTCCATCTGGCAAAATCCAGCAAATTGGCCTGGCTTTTGTACTACGGTTGGTCAAAGTATGTCTTTACATTGGCCAGTAACCCAAACCTACCCATTGATATTGGATTGGTTTAACAGGGATTGGTGGATTAATGCCATGCCAATGTCATTTCCATAATTATTAAGCCCAGTGTGTATTTAGGCTGGTAAAAATATGATGGCCTCTTTTCTGGTCTGTAATATGTCCAGTGACATGACCGCAGGTCAAACATGTCCCATCAGATCAAGCATCACTAAAGCTCCATTAATGAATTACTCAGTGATTATAATCATGTCCAGAGTAGAGTGACTTTTCTCCTGCTGTGTTGTGACAAAGCCTCAAGCCTCCGATAATCTGGGTAGATATTTTGTGTTTGAGAATGTGTCTCTAAAGAGCTGCAGTTGCTACACTTCAGCTGCATTTTCGCAGCACATGGAAAAAAATGTATAAATGAAAACTGCTGGCCAGAGGAACTATCACCTTTATAGTCCCGGTTTCTCCAAATTTCTTCAATTTAAGAATTGCAGGGCCACTTTAATCTTGGGAACCTCAATGAAGCAGATCTTTTCCCCCAGGATCTGTGCCTCAACATCCTCCTGTCTCTAAACTCTGCAGGCAGTTTCTTCTCCCTCATGGTTTGGTTTCTGCTCTGATGTGCATTGTCAGCTGCGAGACCTTTTATATAGACGTGTGTGTGTGTGTGTGTGTGTGTGTGTGTGTGTGTGTGTGTGTGTGTGCCTTTCTAAATCATCTACAATCATTTGAACACTCTACAGGTCGACTCCAATCAAGGTGTAGAAACAACTCAAAGGTGATCAAGAGAAATGGGGTACACCAGAGCTAAACTTTAAGTGTCAAAGCCAAGAGTCCCAGTACTTATGTTAAATGTGATATTTTAGTTTTTTTTAAATACATATGAATAAGAAATCCAAACCCCTGTTTAAACTTTGTCATTATGTTGAGTGTTTGAGGGAAAAATAATTTAAATGATTTCAGCTTAAGGGTGCATTTTAACAAAATGTACATATTTTCTGAATGATCTATCCATCCAACATTTCTTGCACAATTTTGCCTTAAATGCATAAAGTAGAGAGGCGAGATGCACTTCAATGACTTGATGGAAGGTATGAATCAGATGACGGCTAAACTATCTACTGTTTGATAAATAAGACGGGTCTCTAGGTGCAGAATGCATCTGCAAAGAGGTGAGGCAGGTTTAATGAATCTGTTCCTGTGTTCTTCCCTCAACCTAGAATTTTTTCCTTTTTGCTCACGCCACCTCCTTAGCTGCCCCCTCTCAGCACGCCATCTCTCGTGCTCTCTTTATCAATCCACTTCATCATCCGTTTCCCCCCATATTAAATATTCTCTGGCTTTAGTCTCTGTCAGACCACCTTGTCCCGCTATGTTTTCTCGCTGTGAAGAAGAAGCCACCGCTGCAAATTTACAGCAGTGAAGGCTGCAGGGGGTCTGCATTCCATCATATTATCCACATAGCCTCCACTCCTACCTTTGCGGAATCTTGAATCTCCACACACGAGCATTTGCAAAGTCATTATGTAGCGAGAAACTCTTCTGAGCCTAACCATTTCTCACTGATAAATTCAAATTAAATAGTTAACGTTTGTATGTAAGTTTCTCTCTCTACACTTGATTGTGGTGTTGTCTTTCAGCAGAAAATCTGAGCATGTTTTTGCCATGCTAACATAAAACAGCATTGGTTTTCAGTTTGACCTAATCTAAAATCGAGGTAGTATTGGTTGAAACAGGAAAAAAAAACAAAGAACCGTATCTACATTTGAATAATGCGATGAGGACAACTGAGGATTCTTGCATGATGGCCCTTTTGCTTGCAGTGATTGATGCATCAGCCCTTGGGGTCATTGAAATCAGCTCTGTAGCTTATTAGTAATAACCTCTGTGGTTCTTCGAACACCACGCTCGCACCAAATAAAAGCTGCATATGTGTTAGGGTGATGATACACAACATCTATCATTATTGAAGTTTTGTTGCAAATTAATTCCTCCAGGGATGAAATAAGAATGAAAATTAATTCTCTACCTTAAAAATAGTAGTTTGACTGAACAATCCCGACTCAATGTCCACTTGCAAGCTCTTCCTAGAGCTTTCAAACCTATCACATGGTCTGCAGTAGCAGTAAAACGAGTTACACAGTATTTAAATCACTTCATGTGGTGCAGCATGAGGCTGTTTTCCTGCAGCCAACTCTCTGATGGCAACGCCACAACGCCACTCTCTTTCCCCAAATTCCATCTGTACTGCCAGAGGAGAAAAAAAGTAGGGGAAGAGTAGAGGAAGTAAGGTAATACAAACTGTACACCACTGATAAGACACAGCTGTGGGATTAAACAAGACTCTCTGTGGCTGCTAAATGAGCACCCTCACCCCCATTAGTGGGGTTCACAAAAACATTCTTGAGTTGCCAGAGACGTGCCCCTCCCGCAAGGATGTCAGGTTGTTAAACACAAGACACACACACTCAGACATGTTCCTTTCAATTCTCCCTAAGATTCACATAAAACCTATGTATTTTATAATACTAGGTTTTAAGTTTTTTAAATGAGATCTATCTATCTATCTATCTATCTTCTGGGAATGCAACTGATTGATTGTGCAGCTCTTTCTTGTGAACACTCGCACAGCTGGATTGAAAAATCCTGGGTTAAACATAGCCATGTGATTACCAGCTTTATCCAGGATTGTCAATGTGACAATTAGTGATGCTGAATAACTATAAGATAAGGTTGAAGTAGTTGTCACTTTGGGAAATATGCGTAATCGTTTTCTTGCCTCGTGCCTAGCGGATTGATACAACTTGAATCGATCTTCGAGCCTGATCTCATAGAAATGCGTAAAATGACCATGACCTCCTTACAGCACATTACATGGTGGTGGCACCACGGAAACAACGCTGATTGGGATTCTTTGTCGTGGTGGACACACAAGAGTAACGCATCCACGTGAATATGCAACGTTCACAGCTAGTGTGGTAGTAACAGGGAGAAAGACTATTTATGGTGGAAAGGGAGGGAGCTGAGGTGGTTGGAGCAAACAAACACAGGACGTTCAGGAGATCCGGGTACAAGCATGGTTTTCGTAGCACATTTTCTGTTGAACTATTAATCAGGTGAAACTAGTTAACGATAAAATCTTGGGTCAACTTGGGGTCCAATTAAGAGGATGACAACAGTAATCTATCGGCAACATAAAACCCTTATCACCTCAACTCTGATCTAGAGTCTTGATCCTGGTGCAGCTAATTGAACTTATATCGGGGATGGTGATTTGCAATTAACTGTCAAGTGGTTAAGTGAGAGGTGTGATAGCTTGCAGGGACAACTAAACACTGAACAGAACAAGGCCCTTTTTTATATACATATAATACGATACAAAACATACTAAACAGTACATATTGTTTGTACAATACACAAAATCCCCAAAGAAGTAAAGTTCTAAAATGTAGAAGTTGACTATTTTTAGACTATCAATAGATCAGGCAAAGATAAGAAGTGTCTCAAAAATTATATTCATCTGGCCAGGAGATAAATGGCCAACTCATCATTAGTTTAAACTCCTTTCGTGTGACTCAGATTCTTCCCACTTTCAACAGCACTTTTTTCGGGCTTGATAAGACAGTATTTTTGGTGGTCTTATGAATTGCTGCTTTTTCATGTTTTTTTCACAGCCATTTTTAAGAAACCTAGGGCTGGCTTAGACATTGGTTAAGAGGGGGCTCCGGTAACTTTTTCTTTGGCAGCGTATATCAAAGCATACTACTAAAATATTTGTTTTTACTTTCATGATGAGTTAGATTAATTCCGCTTTCATATCTGTACAAAATCCGGAGTATAAGAACAATCCATTATGTTGCTGGGGATATGTGCCAGACTATTTCCTGCCCATGGAGCTACACAGTGGAAGCATCATCTCTATTTACTGTCTTATGAACATGTGACCTTCTGCCAAAAGTCTTGCAAAAGCACATCAATAAATGAAGTGTGACTTGTGCAAATGCTAAAGATCACTGATGTGGCCCAGAAACACTGAAGATTTGCATATGTTTAACTGTAAGAAGTCTAACCCTTCAATCTAAATCCTTTAGAAATTAAATTCTTTTTTTTTTTATAGATCGTAAGACCATTTCTGAACCAAGCACAAATGAAAACTTCCCAAGTAGAATTACATTTACATGAAATGCGTATCAAATCCATTTTCTGTATGTAGAGCTGCCTTTCAGTGCAGACCAATCGGACAAAACTTCTGTGAATTTTAATAGACTTGCACACTGGGATGTAATTATAACTATGCAGTCATTTTTTTTCTCATGCCTATTAAGAATAAAACATATACTCTTGAAAGCACTTTCCTCTTTATGTATGAATCACATTCACGCTAAACTAAAAATAACCTCTTCAGCTCTATCCTTATCAAGTTCCTGCTCATTTACAGCATTTTGTAAGTGTTCACATACTAGACTTAACACGGTGGCCACTTGACAGGCTCTACTGATTACAGCTCAGCATGACCGTAATAACTGCTCAGGCTCTGCAAGACTCCTACACAGTTCCCAGCTGATCGTTGCTGCTGCCCCTGATCTACTCTCAAGTCACCCTTACTGTTAAAGGGGTTAGATCCGAGATTGGGAGAATTTCAGTTACCGCTCAACATAGCATCACAGAGGTAGCAGTGCAAACTACGGCAAAAGTCCTGACAAAGAAAACGGTGTTTACCAGAGGGGGAACCGAAAGTACTGTAGACTGTGACCACCACATTAGAGCAGTGCAAATCAGTGGCCGTGAGCTTACTAGTGGGCTAAGCACGCATGAACATGCACTAAAAGCATGCATGGACGGCCCGGCTTTGTCAAAAAAAAAGCAAGTAGAATCACAAATAACACACACTTACTGGGAGAGAATGACTTCATGCTCTGCAGGCAGACATTACTCCAATTATATCTTTACAAATATGGATGTTCAGAATGATACATACAGCTCATTTAAATATAACTGTCAGCAAAAATAATACCTCAGGTCACTCTGAAATGACACTTACTGCAGAGAATCTCACTTCAAAGATCATTTCATCCTTCTTATCTCAAATATAAGAGAAAAAACATCTGGATCGGTGATGAACCAATGAATCAGAAATGTTCCCTTTTTTTAAATGAGGCCAGCAGTTAGAAAGACTACCTCCTTAATGGTGTTCGCAGGAGCTATGTGAAACCAGCACTTGAATATGATTAGGTCGACTGAAAGGAATTCCTGTGCTCGCAATCCCTTTTATTTTTAGTGGCTGTAAGAGCTGAATGTCGTGATTAAATACACAGCAAAAAATCACTTCAAATATTATAGTTGATGTTACCAACTGCAGCTACAATGACTTTAGTCTGAATCTTGTCATTCATCGCCAATATGTCTAAAACTTTAAAAGAGAGAGAGTTTTAAAATGTGCCACAAAGTAGCTTTACGAGGATCTGGAAACAGATCTAGCGTTTGCCAATAGGTATTACCCTAGTTTGACACTTGGAAGGAAAGGTTATCTTTAAAGCGGCTATAATCAATATTTTTATATTAGCAATGGATCAAATTATTATAAAATGGTGACTTGTACAGTAAGGTTTGATTAGCACACGGTAGGCCACCTGCCCGGCACCAAATGAATTGGAATCGCCGACTCCACCTTTAAAATGAGGGCATTTGCTGAAACAATTGATGTTGTTTTCCTTTGGTGGACAGTGTCATGTCTTTGGGTCTGTTTCTCGAATTCTTTAGAATCTAAATTTTAAAGACACTACCACTTTCGTCCACAGTGGCCGCCAAAGTCAACACAAAATGAAAATTATTTTAAGTACCTTTTTAAATAATTTCATATTTGAATAAAATGTGGTGCATGGTTAAATCATGGCCAAAAGAAAAAAAAAGTTATACATGAATTAGCTTAAGTTCTCGATGAAGGGTGGCATGCTTTCTATGAACCCTACATGTATTTGCAACATTTGCTAAAATTGAAAGCTATTGGGCATCATGCAGCCTTGGTGAATGTACTAACTCTCTTTTGTTGCTGTACATACAGTGCATGTATTGATGCAGTGACAAGTTATTTCTTAGCCTCAAAAATAACAACTGACAGTGTGTTGTTAGGGACAGGCAGTCCTAAAATGTTGCAGCGTAATGTACACCTCCATCCCAACTACCTCTGCCCCTTGGGGAAGTGAATCATCATGTTGGAAAGGATGATATTTCACGGTCTGGTAGCATTATTGCAATATAAAAACAAAACACCTGAGATGTTTTGTGAGAGAAATGATCAGCCGTAGAGAGATGGAGGCAGAAAAAGAGCTGTGTAAAGCTGATATATTTTGTGTTGTAATTAAAGACATTCACAAACCATTGAGTGGATCTATTTACTTAACACTGTCTCGATGTAAAACAGCTTCAGATATGTTAAGCCACTTTTTCTGAAAGCTTGTAGTAGCATTTCAGGCTACTGTGCAGGTTCAACCAACACTAATTGCAGTACTTTACAGGATTCTGTAATATAGGCAAATTGAGGACGCCTGCAAACAACCGGTTGCAAACAACAAAAAAAGAAAAAAAACAGACAGTCGCTGTTTCAATTTCGCGTTCTTTTGTACATGCACTTATAGTTTGAGTCCCTAAGACCTAAGAGCGTCCACACAGACAAGTATGGCAAAATGCAGTGCACTATGAGGACCTGGATGGTGTACTCATAAAGGTCAAAAAGTTGAGTTGGACATTTCTCACCCTCAATGGTCACCACACATGGAGGAAGGGGAGGTATACCAAACTTAGCAGAAACAATTGTGGTCCAATGTTGGCAGTAATACTCCGTCCTGTTTGGACCATCCATGCAACTGTCATTTCCAGGAAGTGCGCAACAGCCATGTTTGATTTAAAATAACACTACGCTGTCAAAAGTCACATGCAAGTAAGTAGCCTACAGAACACGGTATACTTGCAAAAGTATCTGAAATGAGACAAAGTTCAGCCGGCTTAGCTAAGCATACAAACTTGAAGCAGTGGGAAAAACTACCTGCACATCTAGAGGCTTTTTTTTTTTTTTTTTTGGGCCAAATGTGAAAACAGAAATTGCGGAATATATTCTCTCATACACAGTGATGCAGCGCTCAGTCCTCATCTTTTTGCTTGTCTTAGTGCAAAAGTAAAAACGTATTGAAACAAGATAGATGTAATCATTTTTTACATGTTATTTCACTAAATATTCAGATTAAATCATATTTGTTGGCTTTTAACCTTACACCTGTACAGGGCATATGTTAACCCCTTTTTTGTAAGCTACTCACGATCAAAAGCAAGTTCATTACTTCCCCAGATGTTGTCTTTATAATTGTTCCTTTGTTTATCAAAGAGGACACTAATTTGCGAGACCAATATCCATATTATTGTGTGACGATATAAACAGAATGACATTGACGTTAAAAGAAAATCTATTAATCACATGAGCAAAAGTCACTATGATTGGCTTGCTTTTTCTCGGCATCTGAAATTTGCACGAATCAAAACAGCTGTGAACAAAAACCGCACTGCTTCATACGAAAGGATTCGGGTTGGATATTGTGTGGTATCGATCGTCTCCACGAACCCTTTGCAAGAAAACAAATAAGCATTTCCCAAAATACCGTAATATTCCTCTAAGAAGAAACGGTGAGAAAAAGTGAAAAAACAAACATATCGAAAAGATGTCTATCAAGAAAACGCCAGCCAGGTCACAATCTTCCCAGCAACCAGCCTGCCCAGCTCTCTGTCTCTGTGGTAGAAACAATTTATTGCTGTGGCACTGAGGTGGGTGGCACAGCATGGTGGCAGATGTAGAGGGTTTAATTGAGTCTAGCCAGATCAAAGTATCAGCAGAAGCACAGGAAGGTGTGAAAAAGTACAGGAAAAGAATGGGCCGAGTGTATCATTACTTTGGTGTCCAAGCTTTCATCTGTAGCTTTAGGTCTCCTCTATGGACCCACCTCTTTGTTTCCACTCTGCCAGTGACTTATTACGGATTTCTGCCCTATTTTCTATGAGATCAATCATATTTTGTGGCCTGGTGAGTTCCAAATTAAACAGAAGCACTGTTTGTTCCTGTGATTTTACTGAAATAAGTGTGGGATACCGGAATCTATCTTTCTAGCCAACTGAGCTAAGACATTGGGAGACAGTCGGGTTGGCTGCCCCCACTTCCTCTTGGTAATGGAAAAACCCAGACTGAGAGTCAAGATAAAGAATGGGAAGCAGAATTCACACACTGTCTCAATTCCCATTGGATTTGGGCCCCAGTGTGCATGAGGCACATTTTGGTCCCATATCAATTTTCAGAGAATGTGTTAATTTAATTTACAATACATTTTTAAAGAGTGTCAGTTTTGATCTTTCAGCAAATTCTCATTAGCTACACGCCCTCATTGCTGCTCGTCTTCAAAGCAAGCTGATTGAAACATCTTAATGCCAGTGCAGTTTCCCCCTAAATGAGAAAGAGGAAGGCTTCAATCTTCCACACGCTGTCAAGAGAAGGACGGAACCGGATTCCTCCGGGAGTTCAATGCATTATTCCAGTCAATATATATTGATGTATGTTTGAGACTGATCCAAGGGTAAAATCCCCTCGGAGACAAAGGGAAGGAGAGACGGTGATGTTTATATTCATTTGTCCTCTACTTGGTGAGACGTGTATGCTTCCTCTCACCCACTCATGAATAATGAATGCTCACACATCCTGAACTGACCTCTTTAGGATTACGTCAGGTAATGGATTTGTTTGAAAACCACTTGACCTCGTCTTTTGCTGTGTCATTGACACTTGTACAAGTTTGCCAAGTCACAGCCTGGCACTGGCGGCAAAATTGCTGCACAGAAATGCCTACTCTGTGGTTTGGCCGCTGGGACAGTCTGTTTGTCCTGCAGGTCAAACGGATATTCAAACACAGTATTTCTGTCTCGTGTTTACTTTCTGCCAAGTGTCCCACTCTGTTTACAGTAATTTAACTGAGGATGTCTTAATTATATCTGAAAAGTCTCTTCACTGATCTCTCCGTTTGTATCTAATTAACTAAAATACGATTGCAGCTCATACAAATAAAGTGAACGCCATTTCCTAAATTCTTTCTTGACCGACTTTTCCCCCAGTGCTGTGACTTGTAGTTAATTAAACCTGATGTGATTGCGGAGGTACATGTATAGAAAGTATCAGTAGTGGCTGTATGGTGCTTCAATGTATGGTCCTTCACCCTCAAGAGAAAAAAAGAACATTCCGAGCAAGGACTGATTTGTATGTAGGTCCTGTTTCAAACAGGCACATTTGAAAACACCTGCCAAGACAGCGGTATGCAAACCATGAGAATGGTTCAAATCACCTGTAAAGGGATGAAGGAAGCACAACATGTCAACAACTGCCCTTGAGCGACGCATTTAAAAGCTCTTGGTGTACACGTTTGATCTCAAGGTTGACCTTTACACTTCTATTTCACACAGGTTTTGCGCTCTATGGAGACCTCAACATTCCCGAGCACTGAAATTTGGATGAACGTGCAAAGATTTAATGAATAAGCCTTTTGCTGTGTAATGTAAAATAATATTTCTCATATGAAAAAGCAAGATGCCATTTAAACTGTGTACTCTTGCATTCCAGCATGTAGCCTGATTCCATAGGTAAGAAACGACAATTAACAGTAACACATCCTTGATGTCAAGTGACTTGCAAAGGAAGATTTTTTCCTATTTTCTCACATCTCTAGCTCCTGAGAATTATCCCCTACCTTTCTCATCCTGAGGTAAGCCCTGAAAATGGAGATTTTCTTTTTATTATTAAATAAGCTCATCTCTGTAAGATCTGAACACCTATACTGAATTACAAATGAGGCTGCACGGTTTCAGAAATGTGTCCTTATGATTATTTTTTTTCCTTTTAAATATCACAGCTGTCTTTTGTCAAGACTCAGAGAGCTGAGCAATTAAAAAGCATGATCATTGAAAGTGTCAAGTTGTTTGCAGCTCTAAATTATAATGTGTCAGTATTGAACCGTAGGTATGGACAGCAGCAGTGAAAAAAGCAGCAGTGAGCAGTAAAAAAACAACTTGGATCTAGTTGTATTTGTGTAACTAGCACCACAAATTACTACCAAAAGATAAATAACTTCTGAGTTAGAACCCCACATTTAATTTCTGTATTAATTTTGTGTGAATCTTTATGCCCGAGTCAACTGAGAGAGCTTTGGAAGTTACTTGTGATGGTCTGAAGGACTGCTATAGTGGAAACGGGAGAGGACTGGATAGGACTTGTGCACGAAACTGAATAGAAAATAAAGATATGAATCGTCATAGCCCAGCCACAATTATTCCTGACTTCAAGTCCCAGATTTGTCCCTGGTTAGGACCCAGTTCAGCGCAGAATTTAAGACAATATGACTGGTTCGAAATGTGATCCGCCCTCACAGGGGCTGTCCAGATTATTTTTACTGTATTTGCAAAAAAAAAAATCTAGGCAGTTACAGTGTCACCTGGACGAAAAAAAGGACACTTTTAAAATGGATGACCACAACGCCAGTGCGGCCTTACGCGCATACTTGATGGACCGTTAATAGGAAGGAAATCCTAGCGGAGAAGTGGCAAGAATGCAACATGCCTTCCAAGATCTACAGCCAAAGAGAGAAGTTGGAGAAAATTTATAAGAGAGGGTGAGTGTCTGTAAGAGAGAAGCGCAATATGTGACAGAAAGCTAAAGGTGATGACAAACAGAGCAATGGCATTATCAGTGCATATTTCGGGGTCTCTATTGTTAAGTCATGTTCAATCAATTTAGCAAGCACAAGTAATTAAATTTCTCTCTGACAACAAAAAACTAGTTCATATTTTACTTGAATGTTTTTGAGGTTTGTATGATAAAAAATACCAATGTTGCATTGTAAGACTGTTTCAGTTAGCATGTCAAATACAAACAGGTATACCAAAGATAGGGAGACACGGGGGGATGTCACCCCATGATTCTTCATAAATTATTCATACCCTTAATAATTAACAAAGTGCCTCCTAAAATGTTTGAAACTGAGATGGACTACAGTCTGTGTCTCACACATTAATTGATACTTGACAAATGCAGAAAAGTTATTTCTTTCAGTAGTTTTTGTTACTCCTGTGTGAATGCATTCTCCTTGTGTCAGATTGATTTTGTCCCTGCTGGGATTGGATTTGTCATGGACCCGATCTTCATTGATATTTGTCTGTGTACTGTCTGTCTGTCGGTTGTTCTGTGTGTTCTTCGCATATCTCGGGAACCGCTCATCTCATCTAATTCACACCTGACGAGTTTATTGCTTATGACCCCATGGAGTGGTATTTTTTCAGAATTTGGTGCACATTCAATATTAATTAACTTTTTAATTCAACAAGCACACAGCCCTCTGCGCAGCAGGACTTGCAAACACCGTCTGCAGTGGGCAGTTCACGTTGGCTGCTGGACGCTGAATATAGGCTGCTAAAGCTGGATTTTGGATTACGTTACAACCACTCTTTTTGTTTCTTCCCTGGAGTCAAAGAGCATGAGCGGACACGGCCTACAAGAATACCACCACTCTGCCATTGCATCTCAAATAGTTTTTGCCTTACTAATTTATATTACACAGTGGGTTCACTGAAGTATGCTTACATCGTCAAGTATCTCACATCTTCAAAAACGATTATATTTCCAAACAACTGCTATTTGAATAAACTGATCACAAATAAGGAATCTAAATGGTAACTCGCATTGAAACATAAAAACTTAATGAAGTGACATACTAACAGCTATTAACAACTTTGTCTGAAGGAAAACTATATTAATAGAGTGAAAGGGGGGCATTTTGTAAGTTATTTCAGGGTACAATGAGATAGAATTCAACATTTTTCATATCAAAACATCAAAATTAATCTTTAGCTCATTGAGACCCTTTTAGTTGGGGCCCTCAGGCACAGGTTGCCAGGCGTTTCCGACTGTGAGTAGACATTACTTATGTGTGACATTTTGTCATGGCTAATGTGAAGTTGTTTGTATGAGCAATTCTCAAACGCTGCAAGCAACAACACCATAAGCCAAGAATTAGCGGGCATGGTTTGAACGTGCACTGCACTAGTCAGATAAACTACTGAACTTCTAAACAGAAATTATAACCATATTTAGCATCTAAAGCATGATCACACTGTTCTGATTAATATTTTGATCCAGCTATTTGCCTCATCTTTATTCAATCTGTTGCATGTTAAAGAGAGCTGCTGTTGCTCAGCAAGCTACATCCAAGGACTTTAAGAGGGGGGGGTTGAAAACAAATGTTTTGAGTTCCTATCTGCATCTTAAAATGTATTTTTGATTTGGTGAGGCACATTTAATTTTGTCTTTCATAAATGTGGTATATAACAAAATTGGTTTGATTGTGCAACCCAATCGCCAGGATGTAGGCGTTGTATGATTCTGCAAACCACGCATACACAACATCAAAAACAGGACTTCCACCCAGGAGTCAGCTGTTGTCCCGTCTGAAACTAAAAGTAAACATTGACTTTACACTTGGTGAATAACATTGTTGTGCTCGTTGCTAATATAAATTAATTCAAGGATGGTTGTTATGTATTTACTATTTACTTAGTATTGTCATTTCTGCAAGCGTGTTACAAGGCTAATATGAAACATATTTATGAGTATATTTTGTTCAAGTCGAAATTCAACGTGTCCTCTATAGTTTGCAGAAATGTACAAAGCCAACATTTTCTTAAGGTGACATGGTTGGACCGTGATAATCATCCCCCTCAACCTTATTGCACAATTATTCCAGATGTTCATTTCACCGACATGTGGTAATACAAAAGGCTTGAGGAGGTTAAAGAAAGTGTTGAATGTGACTTAAAAGTATGAAAATTATGGAGGAAGAGAGTAAATTTGATGGTGTAGTCAGCTGCATTGTGTCAGATGGACAGCAGATGAACAACTAAAAAACATGGACAAAGTGGTAGAACTGTGCACGGTTAGGGTCCATTTCGAGGTCATCTTTTGCCTGCTAGTGGAGCAGTCCGACCAGCTTGTTCAGCTAGTCAACCAGAGGGTGAAATTGACATGATGTGCTGCTAAAGCAGGGGCATGTTCAAGTTGAAGTTCCTCAGTGAGCAGATCAATATGTACCATTTCACCAGAGTGAACTCATAGTTTGGAAGCTCATGTCGTCAAAGCCATAACAGAGTAACAGAAAGAAAGCATGGGGTGTTTGAAAAAGCTCCCTGTGTGATCCTAACTGTATGAATGTCAACTCAGCACTGGCAAGGCCAGCGCTCATTTAGTTTTGATGGCTAAATCAATTTATATTTCATGGACTGTGTCACCACCTTCTGTAAGCCTTATCTGCATTTTAAAATCCCTTATGAAATGTTTATGTCAGTGTAACACGCTTTGGGTTATCACCGTGGGGTTCGTGAGCGCAATGACTCCAGCACACTCGGATACAGTTTCTTAAATTCTTTAGTCACCACAGTTCAGACTTTCTCCGGCCGTGCAATCTCCTGCCGTGCCTCCGACTGCACCCGCCGTCTGCTCTGTGGTTTGTCTGTCGTCTCGTCAGCAGCTCTCCCAGCCTGTGTCTCTGCTCTCCTGCAGCGCTCGCGCCCTCTGTTACTGTTTGTGTTTTAATAACAGAGACGCACCACGATTGACTACAGGTTAAGCCTCTTACCGGCACCGTTCCCTTTACCACTCCCCCCCCAACTCTGTCCCCTCTGCAGCTATGCCCAACCACCAGTCAGAAATGTGTCTTGCTTCAAATTATGACTTTCATTTGCTTTTTCACAGTCATGCACTTCGTACATCCACCAAAACCACAACCAACCATGTCTCCTAGTAATTGTGTTTTTATACTACTAAATTGTTTTCCAAATTATGTTGTCCTGACAAATGTAATTGCTGCCTCAATTATGCTCACAGGCAATTTACTAGAACAGCACATAGGTGGATGGTAGGAATACAGTGTACCAGACTGTCACCAGAGACGGGGTGACATCCTGAGTCTGATTTAGGTTGAGGCATCAAAAGCACTCACTAAATGTTGGGGAAAGATCCTGATTCATGTTAAATATGTCAGTGAACACTTTACAGATATAGATATAGAGAGATAGATAGATATAGAGAGATAGATATATATGTGTGAAGAATCAACATTTCTAAGCAGATTTTGTCACTATGCAAATAAAAAATACAATCCAGCCAGAATTACATTTAATTTGAACATTTGTTGTATATAATAATTTGTAGCAGAATGTTTTGAGCTATTTTGCATTATTTTATTAAATAAATGGACATCTATTCATGAATTACACACCTATCATTTATTTATTTAATTAATCCCTGTAACAACAAACAATGCAAACTTCTGTGTGGGACAAGAGAACTGTTATTCTGCCTGGTTACACATGTTGGAATGAACTGTTAGCTGTGAGGTATCGTGGCATGTGTGTACAAGGCCCTCCAACCAAACATTTCAGCAGTTGATTTCAATGAGGAGTCCTCCCCTGTGGTTGAAGGTATTTTAATTAGCTGCAGGAGTGTTTGGTAGGAATGACAACCTGCAAGCTCGTCCCTCGATGCCTCCTGGTTTGAGAGGCTGCGGTGTAGTACAATGAAAGGCTATACCTCTGTGTTCCAACACATCCCCAGCTGTCGGATTAAATCAAAGAGCAGCAGTGTTCAAAGGAAGGGCACGCCCCAGTCAAAACAATCCATCATCTGATGCAACAATGGAAGTCAGGTTTATGTTAGCTAGATATGTATTATTCATGCACCATTCATAGGGAAGGTAAGTGAAGGGGAAACGAACATAAATCTTTCCATTTTATTTCTCTCGTAGGGACAAAGAAATGGCCCCATCTCTCTCTCTCAAACAAACAAACAAACAAACACTCTATTTCTCTCTCTCGCTCTCTCCATGAAGCAGTCCCAGGATGCATGAGTATATTGACCTGTATGCAAAAACACCCAAGGGAGATGTTACTGCGTCCTTCTCTGCAGCCTGAGGATCACTGAATCTTGACAACTCCAACAAAAAAAGCTGTGAATTTCTCATACACAGTGTTTAATAGTTGCATTATGAAGTACAGCAGCATTTCATTGATTGTATTTTCTGATTTTGACAGCAATGAGTAAAACATGATGAAGAAATCTATTAATTCAAGGCCAATGTGTTGTTCCTGATTCATTTGAGAAGGCTCCCGTCTCAGTCCTCTTATGTGCCAATGAAGCGTCTGGTTTGGATCTTGTGTCAATCACATTCTTGAAGGATAGTGCCGTTGTCAATCGAGGTTTCACTAACCATAATATCAATGTGTCCATATGTCATGAGTCAGGGTAAATTCCCAAAGTGAAATGAAAATGTTTAGCGTTAACCAACTGTTTCAGAAGAATAAAGGTCATCATGTTTTGTATATATATAGTAGCTCAACAGTGCTGTGACCCGAGGAAAGGTTTCCCCACCAGGGCCAGTAAATGATGTCATTTCAAATCCAATAATATGCCAGCATTAATTTTTATAATTTTGGTTAGTGTCAGGTAGGGGAACATTAACTTCAGGAGATCTTTCTTATGAGCTTCAATTAAGGTTACCCTGCTGGTACTTTTTACTGTATGTTATTGCTTGAATGGCAGAAAGCATTCAATAAATTGCCAAAGTGTACAGGTCTGATAAATGATTCAGCTCCAATGTGACATTTTAAAAAGGCACCATACTGGAACCTCTGGGGATCCACAAGGCTCCATTTTAGGTACTAATTTTTGAAATTAAATAGACCTCATCATTTCTAAAATTCACAACATGATTCTACTTAAAACATTCTGCATCAGTTCATATTTTTTGACGTTTTGTTTTATTTTTGAAAAGGCTAAACAATGCACCCGAAAAAACTGTTTGCGCTCTAGCTTGCCGAACACAAAGGGAGACACACACTGAGTTTTACTCTTTAAAGAAAAGTGATTTAATAAAAAAGACTAACTAATTTCAATTCTTTCATAAAAGTTTATTTGTCAAAACTAACCTGGTTGTGCAGCATACATTACCATGGCTATGTACGATGTATGATGAATATGTCATGACCCGGCTCAAAACGTTGTAACATGAGGGAGACAAGTTAAAAGTAATAAATAGACGTTTATTTAAAGTACAAACAGACCTAAACTAAATAAATAAACAGCCAGGTCCTCCGCACAGGAGACAGCGAGGAGATGCGCAGAGAGGGACCCAGCCAAAGAAAAGGGGCAGCCTTTATAGCTGGGACCAACCCAACTCAGGTGTCGACCATCAGTGGCCGATTAACATCCTGGAAAACAGAGGATAAAACAGGACACAGACCCCTGGTGGAAGGGAGGGGTTGTCACACCCCCCTCCATAAAAAGTGTTCCCACCAGGAACACCAACAAACTGCATACACATTTCAGATTTCACATTCCAGATTAAGAGTGCATTCCCCCAGCCCTCCAACTAATCTCCACTCTGCAACCCAGCAACTCCAACATGTGGAGAAGCATCTAAGAGTGAGAGTGGATAAGGAAGGAAGGCCAGAGAGATTACACAGTGATATGGTGAAGCACATGAGGGGAAGCAGGGTTTGCCGCGAGAGCCGGTTCATACAATGAGCTGTATGAACGAGTGGTGAACAACCAGAACTGGAATTATCCTAATTACCAGCTAACAGAAAACACCAAACTGAACTATCATAAGCGCTAAGCTGTAGTAGCCTAAAGGTTCCTCTGACAGACGCGCAAAGAGGCAACCCAACTACAACTCAGCTCACCCAATCAAGGCATGAGCTGTAGCGCCTATGTTCCTGAAGGTAACAGGCTAAGTTACCAACTTGCCTGTCACCTCACAAACACAAAAACCTGTTCACCACATTCCTCCTTTTATTACCCTCTTGCTTACCCTATGAACCATGAATACCTACTGCACACTGTGCAGCAGCAGTCTTCAGGCTCCACCTGGAAGGTAACTGGGTCCAATACCCAGACACCCAACAGGCTATGCAATGCTCTTGTTACAGAGTCCAGAACATGACCATGATCACCAGAATACAAAACCAGAATAAAAAAACAGAAACCAAAACATGCAGTTAGCAGGAAACCATTAGAAACTAGTTTCCCTCAATAAAACCAGGAACAGAATTTAACACCACAGCAAGAGCAGCCCTTACACAGCTAACATCACTGCCTCCATGTCCCTCTGACTGCCTAACCAGAGACTAATTAAGCTCCCCCCTAGTCTTCAGGTGCTACTTGTGGTGGGTACTTATGCACTAAAACCCGCAGGCCTGGTAAAGCAACCAGGAACTGGCCACCCACCTGCAGTCTCGGACGTGCCCCCGAGACAACTGCTCTAACCACTTTCACACCACACTACAGAAACCCCCCAACAACCTCCAAAGATCCCGGACGAGCCCCCATATGTCACGACCCAGCTCAAAAAGTCGTAACATGAGGGAGACAAGACGAGTTAAAAGTAATAAATAGACGTTTGTACTTTAGTTTAGGTCTGTTAGTTTATTTAAACAAACAAATAAACAGCCAGGTCCTCCGCACAGGAGACAGCGAGGAGATGCGCAGAGAGGGACCCAGCCAAAGAAAAGGGTCAGCCTTTATAGCTGGGACCAACCCAACTCAGGTGTCGACCATCAGTGGCCGATTAACATCCTGGAAAACAACAGAGGATAAAACAGGACACAGACCCCTGGTGGAATGGAGGGGTCGTCACAAAAATCATTGTCGTAACCCTGAAAACCCAGGGGTCAACCGGAAGTTACTTCACTAACCCCAAATCCTACTTCGTAGTACAGGCCTCTTGTGGCCAAGGGGTCATTCCTTCTTTCTCCTTCTCCTTCGCTGAGGATTTCTGTACAGCATGGAGAACCCAAATGTAGACACTGAGGCAAAATAGATCGAATAAAATGGATGTTGAAATAAACAAGCTGACAGTCAACCATGAGTAAGCAGCCCAAACAAGCAAGCAAATCCAGAGGGGCAAGTAAAGTAGGCAGGTCATAAACACAAGCAGATATCAGGCAGAAAATCAGGCACAGGGGTACGGGTAAAGTACAAATGCTGGAAAAGGGAAATGACTGGTGAGCTGGTTATATACACTAAAGGAGTGCTGAGATAATGAGATATGTGTGTAGCAGGCGAGTAGCAGATGTGGGAGTCAGATGACCAGGATTGGTGGAGGGCATCTGGTGTCCAGGTGGAGAACGGCAGGTCTGGAAATGTCCTCAGAAATGGGGCCTGGGGGAAGTTAGAAGAGGCCGGAGGCAGGGGCAGACTGAGCAACATATGCATAACTGTTGCACAGTTACTATCCCATGAAAGGAAAATGGCATGAATCAAATGTTTTAAAGTGTCTAACTTAATCTGTTTAATTTAAACAGGGCCTTTTAAGAACACGTAATAGCTCATATTTGGTGCATGTTGACATAAGGCAGGTTTTCTGAGTCAATCAATAAAACAATCAATCCTGTACATTGTGTTTTGATTCTCTTTTTAGACATTTCTGTTAGTTGATGAAACAGCCGTATTAGAGTGGCGACAGGCACACTGTGTGGCTACTTGTTGACTATGTAGGAGCACTCCTTCACTGATGCATTCATTATGAGTCACTCTGTGTAAGAGCATCTGTTAAATAGCAAAGTTGGAAGCTGGATCTCGACTTTAATGAAATAGTTTACTTGTCTCTGATGTGCCGGTGTGAGTTTGTGTAAATTACAGGCCACTGTAACTCAAAGGGCATAGAGTGCTGCTTGTGAGTGGGTTGCAATTTGAAGAACCCATGTGGCACATGGACCACTTCCATATGCATTCATTACTTTCCACTCTCCAACTAAAATGAAAGCTGAGCAACAAATGGGACTACAAAAGGAACTGAAATATTTGTTCGTGTCGGCCACAGTTCTACTCCCACACACTTGCCACACGCTCCAGTTGGTTGCAATCTGCAAACTTGCTGCTCGAAGCTACCAAATCCTCCACACCAGACCTTTAATGACAAGCTTGCAACTTATTTACCTCCTCTTTACCGTTGATAGGGGTACTCCTTTATGCTGTGATCTTGTCATGTTGCTATAATACTCTAAAGACTCATATACAGCAGACTGATCTCCTTTGTCTTTCATTTCAAAATTTCATTTTTACATTTTTCTTGAATATGATTATTATTCAGTGTTTTTCCTTGTCTTATTACTTTATTTTATCATTATCATTATCATCATTGTGTTCATTGATAAATAACACTCGCATACCCACAAAATGTAATCTTCTCTCTCTTGCAAACTCTTTTTTTGCAAACAAATATTTGGAAAAAGCACTTTGTTCAATTTCTGAATTCTTAAATATTACATACACACTTTATTTATTAAACAATGCCCAATATTATGCACTATACATTGTAGTTCCAATATTCATATGGTGCTTTAGTAATAGATCTGAACTTGGGTCAAGCCAATAAAGTTCTTTGAATTGTAATGTTTATGTAAAGGGGATTTATTCTAACAGTAATTGATTTATGTTTTAGTAGTTGGCTAAAGAGTGACTTCCTTTTAATTTGATGAAAGGCCAGGATGTTCAAAAGTCTGAAGAGTATAGGTTTTTTTTGGCAAAAATTATATATTGTACTTGAAGTGATTAAGTCTGATTATCAAAAAGTATTCTTTAAGTTAGTTATTAGAGTTATTGTGATTTGGATGTGTAACAAAGATAAGGTATTGTTACAAGATAGTAGTACACAAACATGCAACACTCATAAATCAGTTGATTAAGGGTGCACATTATGACTATAGCATTACCAACAGAAGCAGTAAATTGTTGTAACTAACTGCCGTAGATTATGCATATAAATAACAGTATATTTTGTAATTACGTACTAATTCCCCATCATCGTTTGTTGTTGGGGAATTTCATTATCCGGCAACTGTGAAGGAAGTCCTATACTTCAAGCTGTTCTCTGCCCAAACAACTTAACAAATCCACTGACACAGTATCTCACACAACAGTGGTGTACATAACAGACGGCATTGATTTATCACTCTCATTATGCCACATTAGCCAGGCTGGAACAATGACCAAAGAGCAGAATGAGAGTGAGAGAAATGGGCCTAAAAGGAAAGTTTAACAAGTGCAGTATCATTAATCTCAACCTGCACTCTACATCTAACGTCTGTTTCCTGTTGAAACACAACACTCTTTAATTAAAATCAGTGCATGTCCCACAAAGTTCTGTGCCACCCAAACTCTCCACCACAGTCACCGTCTCTTCCACTTCAGAAAGAGGTGGGAACTGGGCACCCTGCAGCATGTGCTCTGCAGACCTTTTTAGCATTACTTGACAAAAAACAACTGTTTCAGACCAAGTTTCACAAATGTTTAAATATTTATAAATGGCTTTCCTAGAAATTAAACCATACGGGGTTGAATTGAAAAAGTTGAATTGTCAGAGAATTGACTTGAGAGCGTACTTAGTGGCACAATATGATTCAGGGTTTGATTTAATATTTATCTCAGAGCACAGAATCCAACAATTGATCAATAAGTCGATGGTCAAAAAAGCAATTGTCAATCGATTAATCTTCTTAGTAAATTGTTAAAGCTAAAATGCAACACTCCCTAGTTCCAGCTTCCTAAATGTGACAAGCTCGTGTCTATGAAAGACTAAAATAGAAACGGTTATCTTTAACTAAGATAAGAGTAAAGACTTTTAGTCAAACAAAATTTGACTAAAACTTAAATGAACAGTCCTTAAATGCCCTTAATGTATTTAATGAGACACTCATTCCAGGAGCAGCTTTGTGTTAAAGATCTTTTCACACCCCGTCTCATCAACACTGTATCAACATCAGCCAGCTCCTTCCTTATCAGTGTACTTTATCCACATCTGCTGCCCTGAAGATAAGAATTGTCATTTTCAGCCCATTAGAGGTCTTGACACTATACCGATCTGATGGGAGCCGCTTGCTGGCCAGACAGTACTTCATATAGCTACGACTGTATGTGTTCAGTCAGTGACCTTGATTAAGTTCAGCTTAACAGTCACAATATGTACCGCATTTTTTAATTGAAAATGACGTGAAAACGTATACCCTGATTCAGCCTAATTATGCCTTCAAGATGGGACCAGAATATGCACCGAAAGTTGCTAAAAGATATTAATCACGGTTAAAGGCCATGCAAGAAGACACCGTTCACCATAGATCTGATAAAGATGAAATCTAATGTTATTACATTCTACAACATAATAGATTATACTAAGTTGAAAATTGAGGGTTAGCTGTAACACTTGTTCTTGATTTATCATTATTCTCTATTATAAAAGCTTGAATTGAAACATCCCTCTCATAATACTGATTGATCTAGGAATGAAACCCATATCTACTATTTTAGGTATATCCATTCAGTAGACTGGTACTTAAAGATCACTGAAGTACATCGGAAGATTTTTATTTTTTCGGATCCAAACGTATTTTTCCCTTTTTAATGAACATATAAAGTTTGGCAAAAAAAACAGTATATATAAGGACTTCTCAACTTCAGTAAACATTTCTTATACATACAAATGTCTATATCAATATAAAATGTATCAATGTTGAATGTAAAATGAATACATATGTCAATAAAACTAGCCATGTGAATGCCCTTAGTTTGTTTTCAGATAGAGACTTTGACCTGCTGGTGATGCTGGAGGAAAAGTCAGAGGGTCACAAACACACGGCAGGATTTATCGTTAGGGGACCTGCACTTTTCGTCCATTTTATATCTTTTAGAAACACCACTGCCCATTATTTTCAAAATGAGAGACAATTTGCCCTGCTCTCTAAAATATCACAAAGATTCAGTGGACCATTGTGAATTAATTAGAAAATGTGGAAAAGGGCATGTGAAAGCCTTTGGTAAAGTTCTGGCACATCGGCCCCTTTTCTCATTTAGAATAGGAAAATAAAAATACTTATATTTCACGAGTTCAAAAGTTCACAGAGCGGATTAGCAGTGTTGGGGAGTAGTGAACTACATTTGGCAGCAGCTTGCTGGTAGTTCAATAACATTCATATTTGCACAGTGATTCAAGTAGTTCAATTAATTTTTCGTATAGTTAACAACTGAAGCTATAAACGACTCTTGTCCAACACACACTTGACCTTTCACCTATGTGTAGTGCCTGCATGTGTAAAAGCGTCATCATGGATGAACCTCCTGAATCCCGACCATGTCCATTGCTAATTTGTTTGTTTTTTGTTTACAAGTGAGTTCGAAGTAGTTCTTCTAAGTAGCTTTATTTAACCCCACTTGATCTCTCCCTGGGGTAGCTGTGCTGTAGTTCAACTTCTTCCAGTGTGAAGTAATTGGTAGCTGTCAAAGCTATCCTTGCAAAGCAGCTTCCCAACACTGCATATAAGAACGTAGGTTTCAGCATCTCTCCAATCATTAATTACACACCTGCAGGCTACAAGAGAAACACGTCTGTTAAATCTCAATGGCATTCTCTCGTCGTCCTGTCTGTCTGACAAAAACAAGAACCCTGGGCACAATTCAATACTTTAATAAATAAATCTTACAAAAACCCCATCACAGATGTCATGAGGCAGGAGTAAAATGAGGGGGAGAGTGTCTAAAGCAGTAATTGCTTTCAGTCTGTTATTTAGGAAACAAAATGAAAACAAGTAAAGAGCAGCATAGCTGTTTCGGTTGGATGTCATGACTGTTTCCATCCCAGCTGCATGCTCTCGTACATTAGATGCTTGATCTAATGTGCGGTCATTCATTGCCACATTAGTGAGGGGAAGCAGAAACTGTCAATGGTGAAGTCCTTCTTCTTTGTTCGTTAACTGAGCTTTGTCAGAGTGGTTTGTTACTCTGTAAGGCTGTCTTGTATGCAAACTTTGTCTTTGCCTTTTAGTGAAATGAGATTTTAGCTGTACTGTGCGCGCATAATTTGGTGTTAAAAAAAAGGTGCCAGAGGGAGATCCCAGTTAAAGTTAATGAATCATGGAGGGACTACCTATATGCATGCAGTCATTTTAATGGGTGGTGGTAATTACTGGCTGGATCATAATTTCCAACATGGAGCACAATCAACAAGCTCATGATTGGGCCTACGACTAAGAATTATTAACTTTTGAAACACAATTAATGTTAGGTTCTTGCTGGACTAAGTAATTTATCTTTGTAAGCGACAACATATACATCAAATTATGAGCAATGACAGTAAAGAAATAACAGCTGTGTTTTATCGTTGGCTGTGATAAAATCAATTTAATTTCTGTCTTTTTTTTAATAAAAAAAACACAACGCCCACAAAATGTGTCTGCTCACAAAGTAAACCCAGTGGGCAGTAGTACACTAGCATATAGCTGTTTGACAGAATGAGTGGAAGCTGGCACCCTGTTTCAAGAGAGCGGGGTGCAATATCTAAACCTTTTATTAGAAAATATCAACCGAATTCACGAAAATCTAATTATTATTATGTTTTGAAGGCAATTGTAATATCTCCTCTTGTTTTTACTCTAAAAAAAACTTATAAAAGGTTGATATGAGGAATGTGTAATGTGTGTAATTTACACAACCAGCAGACACATTGATTTGGAGTTGTTTTTGTGTCCAATTGATGAATGTAAGTCATTTTAGCTCCGGTGTGGTCCTGGGCTGTAAAGTATACCCACACAGTCTACCATTAAACATTACATAATAATACAAATAACCCTGTGTGACTTACATTAAAATCAATCATGGTCGACGTGAATACTCGATTTTGATTGGCTACAGGGTGTCCATTAATTCCTGATAATGGACACCTACTAGGTAGTTCCAGGGAAATTGTCTGTTCACCGTTCTAAATGACTGCGCAGGCAACAAAAAAAATCTTATTTACAACACTGAGTGTAGCATTAGTCCTTCAGGCTAGCAACTTTAACACACAAGCTGCAAGAAGTAAGTTACAGTAGTGAACAATGTTTCCATTGCATAATAATCTTATGGGTTGGTAATGATGAATAAAGTTTCTTTGTGACCATGGTATAAGCAGGATAATGCCGTTTGAGGTGTCCATAATCAGGAGTTAATGGACCTAACACCATCGGGCATTATCTCTTACAAAGGGTTCACATCTCCGCCAGGAGATAATGAGATCTGTCATGCATGAATGTGTTGTGCTGCACCAAACTGCATAACATTTTGGGTGCTCATCTATGGCTTTATTCTCATTGACGTCTTGTGGTTGCAGTGACTCATACTTCTCTCAAAACTAATTTGAATAGCTGATACTGCTATCGATGGATTGTTGACTCCTCACTCATGGGAGTGAAAAACACGTGTGATATGCTTGTGGTCTAGACGGGGGGGTTAGCCAATTGTGGGTTGTATTTTTTCAATTAAACATTACAGCAGTGGTTGTTGCAGACACACACCCATGGTGATCAGATTTCCAAACCCCCAAGCTCTGACCCTTAAGTGAACTGCATATTCATGAATGCACACATGAACGATCTTATGCACACACCACAGGCATGCTATTGTATATTGCTAACTGGCTGTGCTAATGTGATCGTGTATATCTTCATTTCAAATGGTGTACAAGCGAATGTGTACTCCTGCAGTGTGTGCAGAATTCAGCAATTTCCATGCTGTGTACTTAACGATGGAAGGAGTAAGCATCCTGGAGCTCTTTGGAAAAGACAGCTGTCATGCAGAAAGAGAGAGTCTAACTGTTATTGTACCGACGCTTCATAGCAACAGCCTTAAAAAGGATATTGTTCATGTTTTTAAATTGGTTAGCTAATAATAAGCGGGACGTAAGTTGGTAAATGTCTTTGTTATCGTTGAAAACGAGTATTATGTTATTTGTACAGCTATTTGTTGGGACTCAGACACCCAGTTTGAAAACGGGACAATCCTGGACAAACTGGGACGCCTTGTCACCATTACTCTACTCACTGCACCTTTCTAGTTCTATTGTAAAATACCTTAGGGAGATGTGACAAACTGCTGAAAGTATTTCACTTTGTTTACCAGATACTTGTGTTTACTTATTAATTTATCAAGTGTTAATGTTAAAATCTGTGTTCTATCAGTGGGAGAGGTCTATAAATGCCCTGTTCGGCAGCGTCTGATGATATTTCGAGAGTGAGAAATTTGGATTCATGAAACACATCTTGTTTTATCAGCAAGACAAAGGTTTAAAGATTTTGTCTGAGAGAGTGTGTTGCCCTGGAGAAAGCAGTCCTTCATATTTAATGTGGATTCATCTGTTACAGAACTGTGATCTGTAATAGTTTCTATCATTTATCAGGACTGGGTACTGAACCATAATGCCTTTGTCCACTGCAAGCATCTTTAGACTCGACTAATGCAAAACAGATTACTTGTGGGGCGGTAAAAGCAAAGCAATGAGCTGAAAGATGCTAAAATGTTCTTTAGAGCTTCAGGCAACAGACGATCTGGGTGATAATTGTCTGTCTGTAGGTGTGTCACTATGAGCGACACATTTCACATTACCCTGGTAAGGACTTCATCAAAGGTGACCAGGCTCGGCTGATTGGAAGGAGACTTTTTAGGAAGACACACAACAGGTGGCAGGAAAATAGTGAGATGGATGCATTGCATGTAATGCAGCAAAAGGAGAATGAACAGATGTGGATGTCAAGGGAGAAGAAACCAGAGGTAGTGAGATTAAGTCTAGTTCAAATGGGTCATGTTATAAGCCTCTCAAGATAGCAATGAGATGGAGGGATTATCCAACACGACAAGAACAGCTAATCAAAGGAACATTCTCAAGACTACATAGAAGGAATTTTAACCATGACTGAAAATGTAGAGGCATGATTGACATTAATCCTTGTGGTTGGATTAAAGAACCATATATATTGCAAATGTTATGTCACTGCCCCTTCACACAATTTATCTCACAATAAATGGAGATACTATACTATTGATTACACAGAAAGCTGTGTTGTGAACTGTCCGACATCTTTCTACCTACACATGACCCTGAATAAATGTTTAAAATGAAACATTTTAATTCAGTATAGCAGCATCATCTTCCATGAATAGCAACAGAGAGATGCTTGTTTTGGAAATGTTTTCTTCCGCAGTAATTCTGAAATATTGTTCTCTTTCAGGTCAAGTGGAGCTGAGACCTACTGTGAACTGCCCAGGCCACAACAATTACAGTCTTCACCAAGAGTGAGGTGTTTTTAATAGGAGACTATTCATGTGTGTAATACATTGCATATTCTATATGTAGCCCTGAGGCACTTAACATGGTATCCTAACCTAAACAGTGCATTATTAAATGAACATGATAGCTGTAATTCTGGTTTGTATCTTGATTTAGATATCATCTAATTAAGACAAATTGTCTTTTTGTATAAGTGGCTATTTCGAGATTCATATTTTATCAGCTCTCACAAAGAGACACACAGTTCAGATCTCTGTCTGTATCTACCTCATATGAGGTTTTGATGTATTCTATATGCTCTTCGGTCATCATCACCTGCCAAACGTCACTACATTTCAACAACCAATTAATCTCATGATGGACCCACCCAGGACTTATTTTCTTTCTCCATTATGAACATGTCTTCTTGCTGCAACATTCAAATATTCCATTAAAAAAAGAAACGTCTGACTCAAAAAGATGACAAGATTTTAAAGTAACATCTGAGAGTATGGACACTCGGTCACAGCTGGCATTTAAAATGTTTTGCAATCATTTTCCATCCCTGTCCGACAAAACAGCTTCTAAAAGCCCAAACTGTGTGAAGAACCACGGTGTATAAAAGTTGTGGTGTATTTCAAGGTTAGTTTAAAAGATGTTGCCACTTTTCTTTCCATCAGTTTCATTTCCCCTGCTGCCAATGTGGACTTTCACATCCAGTTGCAGGGGCAAAGTTCTGCAAAAAAATGTACAAGTATTGCATCAACTAAGTGCAATACATTAGAGGAAATTACTAATTCAGTTCTGTATTTATAAGTATTTTTTGTTTCTGATTTAACGGTCCGTTCCAAATTTGTTGTGCGTTCTCCTTCAAATGTCCAGCAACAATTTCTGTTAGTTACATGCATACAGTCTTTTCTAAATAAACGTATGTCTTCACAGGAAACAACTTGGTTAGGTTCAGGAAAGGACTGTGAAATAGTTAGGTCGGATTAGAAAAAGATTGTGGATTGGGTTAAAAGAACGACGGAAGTGGTTTCAGTTAAGTTCGGAGGTTCCCGTGACAAATAAATCAACGCTGACTCATGGTTTTGCATGGGACATGAACAGCGGTATCCTGGGTTTTGTATTACACACGAAATGACTTTGTCAGATATATGCAAACTACATCGCATTACTTTTCGTAGGTATAGCTAGGAACAATGCATGCGAGTGTGGCACTTGGGACAAGGCCCACCTTTGAATCTATTATCCGATAGATTTGAAATCCTGTTCAACCAATTATCTAATGGAAATTGTACATCTGTTCTAGCTTGATTATATACGTGTTTGCCTTATGTCGTTGAAACATGTATCTGTTTACAAAATTAAAGGCTGGAAAAAAAGTTACATACTGCTGGAAGTTGAACTAGAGAACCCTTCAACTTGCTTTAAAAAATGATCGTAAATCTTTTTTTTTTTTTTTCAACGCACAAATTTAGCTTGTACATTACAACAAACAGCAGTCAAAGGTCTTGCGGAGCTGCTCTAAACATTTTTTCATCGTGTTTTTAAAATTCCTTTTTGCCAACGGTTGAAAATGAACAGGATGTAACCCACTTGTCTGTGACATCGTCAGTTTGGGTTCCTATGTAACAGTGGTTGTATATGTTGAAAAAAAGGTAATAGTAGGAAATATGCAACTATTCATGATTGTACAGTGTTGCGCAGAACGACTGTTAGTTCTGAACAAAGAACCTAACAAATGTAGAGATTGCAAAAAATGTGAAGGGACTGCTCTGTGCACAGTGTTTTTTACATTCATGTGCTCAATGCTTTCTCTGAGTCATTCTAATAATGAATGCTACAACCTATCATTATTTTACATTTTTGCCATTTTACAGTTTTTTTAGCCATTCGTGCATGAACCCTTCTGTTCTCTCAGATTTTTTGCAGCGTCTCGCAAAGATACAGGCTATAAATGTGATGCAAGCCATTTATGAGCCATTTGAAGTGATCTATTTTCAAGCTTTCATGGTCTCTTATGTCAGGCTGTCCCTGGCTGCGCTCAGTTTTGCATAGAAGACCAGTAAAAGAGAATTGCATCATTTTGGATATATGCAAGGACCTCTGTATTCCAAGAAAAAGGGATTATCCTCTTGCGCTCCATTTGAATCTTTAATAGAAGTACAGCGTATAGACCCCGGTTCTGACACATTTTTCCTCTTTCATTTATACAATACACGATGCCAAATGTGTCATGACAAATGTATTTTAAATAGCACAGACCAGCAGGAGGAGTATTGCAGCTCAATATTAAAATACCTTTTGATTACATTATGATTAATTCGTTTCCAAAATGTGCACATTATCAAACAAATTAGTAAATGACTACTGCCAATAGCGTTATTTTAGTATCAAGAGTGATCACACCATCTTCATTGCACGAATCTCCTTCTTACACAAACAGACTTAAAGTTTATAATCCTGAACATAGTGTTGTCGATTATGTTCACATCTTGGTAATCTATTATTAATGACGAATTTTCTGACTTTGACAATCATATGGAGCTGTAACATCATAATGTAATGAATGTGCTTATAAATGTCATACACGGTATACAACTTCATTTATTGGATTTTGTAATATAAATACATGGTCCCAATATTTTTTTCCCTCTTGTGTCCCTTTGTCATCACAGTAACATGTGAAAGTTCTTTGTTATCGGAAAAAAAAAAAATCACAGCCCATTAGGTATCCTCATTCATGTGAGGGACGATGCTGGAATACATTCAATAGAAATGTGTCCAAATATTCTATTTGAAAATAATAGATTTTCACTAAGGTCATTTTTATCACTATCTCAGTTCTGCACTGCAAGGCTGAAGTCTTTCTTTGGGAAAATGAAAAACATAGATGTGCTCAGACACACACACTTTCTAAAGAGGCTCAAACCATCTGTTAATGTTTTTAAACACCTTTGTTGGTGACCACCTGTCTTAGAAACATCCTTGTTGGACTGGTTTCATATTAAGTCTGTATAATTGACTTTGCCCTCTGGAACAATTTGGAACTCTTCCCCTCACATCTGGGAGGTGGCTAATGAGTTCCTGATTTTTTTTTTTTTGGACAACTGAAACCTGCTCCGTTAATATGAGCTTTTGTGCAATATCCTCTCAAAAATGTTCACCTTGCATCTATATTACATTTCGCTGAGATTAGAGGTTCGTGCCCGTAGGATCTACAGAATTGATTGAAGTGGAGTAGGCACAGTGTTCACCCAGAGTCAGAGTTCCTCTTTGTTGTTTCTATGACCGAGAGAGCAACTGCATATCAGGCAGTCAACTGAAAAAGAAAAGAGGGGTGCATCCAGATCCCAGAGTAAGCGTGAAGTCCTGATTGAACTCACGCTAGCTCAAGCTCAATCCTCATTTGTTTACAACCAACATTTTAATCACTTCTTTTCAGCCTTGGAACAACAGCAGCAGAAAATGAGAATGCAACTTGAGATATTATTTATACAACTTTTTAAAGTAGGACACAGAAGCCAAACTAAACCTTTCCTGCTCTCTTTATTTGAATGGAAACAGAAAGGGCATGCTGTCTGGCAAACGTGTAAGACTTTCAAAATAAAAACACTAACATTTCCAAAATATTTCAATCATTTCAAATAATATAGTTACGAAGTGGGAGTAGCTATTTAAGGTGCCCCTGGTTCTGGAAGTAAAACTCAATTTCGCCACAGACATTGCTCCGTGACCCACCTTGGCGCACTTTATTTTTGACCACTACTTTTGAAATGACTGAAAACTCTTTTTTTTCAGTTCAGTCATATTCTAGTTTCTGCTACAATCACCAATGAAGGTAGAACACAGCAATTGAATAGAAAATTCACAGGATGTATGGATTGCTTTGATAATTATATTTACATGAATCCGATCCTACATTTAAAAAGATGGCAATAACCAAAGTATTTATCTCACTTAATATATTCATATAATAATTCTTGCTTTAAGAGCAGTATTGGTACATATTTTTCTCATCACTGCTTGATAAGATTTGTAACTGAGGCAGACAGTAGGGAAAGCTCACCTGTTGTGCAGAAAATTACTAAATAAAAATAAATGCACATACTAATCTATTGTACATTAAGTTACACAGTGTAATCCTGCTCTCCCCCTTGTCACTTCGCTGCTGGTGCACTTAACATACCATGTTGTCATGAGCTGACCAAGCATCTACCATAAATCCCTGCAGTAAACTCCATTCTAATACATATTGGATATGGATACTTGAGATCCCAGTGGGTGTTGCAGTTGACGGTACTGGACTGTCGTCTGGCATACTCTTGTCCCCTGCAATGTCGGTGGCTGGTCATCCCGAGGATTAGAGGATGGATGGAACGATGAAGAATACATGCCGTTTTCCCAGATTAGGATTGACCTGCTTTAAAACATAATGGTGATTTCTTCTTATCCGATTATAGCTACCAACTGACCCAAATGATTTTGCCTTTCTGCATTACATTACATTACATCTGCAACAGTAGCCTGAGAAATAATCAGATTTCCATTAATCTAAGAAGCCTTTATTTATTCATTATTTTATCCAAATCAAATCCGAACCCAAATCTGAACCAATTTATTGAGAGCTTGTACTCTTGTGGCCTGTGTTTGTTCTGCACATGTCGATCTGTGGGCTGTTTGACTGCCCTTCTGTCGTAAAAATTATCTGAAGCACACAAATCACATCCTCTGACTGACTTCAGAGATGTTTGTAATCTGTAATCTGCCTTTTTTCTGTGCTGTTCCTATATTTATATTCAATTTAGGTATTTCAGAATAGGCCTTTAACAAAAAGGCAAACATTGTAATAAGCAATTGTTTTATAATATCAGTATTGAAAATATGTTTACAGTGTAACAAATAGGTACAACCTAGAATTACATCTTGAATTGTTACAAAAATAGGCATAACCATCTGCAAGACATTAGACATAACTTTCAGTTGTGTTTTGTGTTCAGTGGCAAAGCAAAGATTGCAGGCAATTACTAGCTCATGACACTATAGTATCAATAAACCATCTGCACCACCTGTGAAGCTCAAATTAATAATTTCCCAGTATTGATCAGATGATTGTGGCTTTTCTGTCTTTGCTGCTGAACTTGAGGGTTCAAAATATAAAGGTCCGAAACAAAAACTACAGCCATGACCACGGCTCATACAGGGTCGTACAATGTTCCCACTCTACCTGTAATCAGCAGGGATTTCAAGTAGCTCCCAATTATTCTTGAGTTATTTAACTGTTAGTTTGCTAGATTTAATACATACTGTACTGTAATGCAGATTGTATGTATCGGGTGTTTTCTGTGGCTATGTGATGAATGAAGTGAAACAATGAGGCATAATTTGGTTTTCTCTTAGCCACTTTTGCAGACGTTATAGGGACAACACCATGTGATGACTCCCATTAGATACAACAAGGATTGTCCAGATTAAATACCACCCAATTTACTGTAACTCAACAGACGTCAATGGCAATTTAAATTAGAATGCAGAGTTGATTTGCAGTCTAATCAGCCAGTCTAAAGCATGAACAAATGTTTCCCTGTGCCCCCAGCTCAGCACTGCTGTGTCATAGTTTTCCCCAGAGGACAAGAATGTCACCTCTATGCAACTGAGAAGAAAGCTTTAACTGTTCTTTGTGTCTGTGTGTGGAACAGAGTCTCTGGCTGGGGTCCCAGAGACGGCACTATTTGGGGACTTTGTAGGCCGGCTAGGGAACTTTAACACTGTAAGGACAAATCTGGAAGGGGTTGAGTAAGGCCTGCCTTATCTTAAACCGTGTGGGTGTTGGACTTCTTTGTCATGGAGTGTCCATTGTCCATTTTCCATAGTTCATGAGTTTTCCTTATACCACAACGTTAGGAGATCATTAATCACCTTCGTAGTGGAATCATAATTTCTGCAGCATATGTCCAGGTTAACCGGAAGCAGTGGTTACTGTGACGTTTGCTACATACTGTCAATCATATAATTTAAAAAAAGTCAAACCATACTGAAAAAAATTCACACCATGTGTTAGTGATGGTTCAACCTAATTTACCCGTTTAACCAAATATATAACATTATTTATGTGAATCAGCATTTCTCAACAGAAGTTATGTAAGTGGATGTATTTCACTATCTTTAAAAAGCACGATAAGCACCATTTGTTACCCCCAAGTGCTTGAATATGCTTAATGAAGACGGGCCAAATGCCAAATTTGTCAATGCTGATATAGAGCCAACAGTCATTTCTCGATGCAAACATTTTTATGTGCAGGTAGTTGAGTTTAAGTAGCTGCTGATACCTTGAAAAGCACAAATGTGTTGAATGCATCTGAAGTATGGCGCAGACACTCCAGATAGACGCTGAAGGTAGTTTTTCCTCGAGGATATTGGTAGAAATCCAACTAAACACGCACCTTGGGAATCCTTTAATCCTATGATATGGAAGAGAGGATTTAAGCAATAAGAGTCCTAAAAATAACACCAAAGTGCTTATATAGGGCACTGATATGATACACCATTGCCTCATAGTCATCAAAGGTGACAGGCTTCATCCTAAAGTTACTTCTGCTAGTTTTATCTCAGCACCACACATCTACCTATTAAAAGCATTAATGTCAAACCAGCTGCAGAAAAATTACACTATTAACAAATTCGTTGTGGCTTCTCTCTGTGTCTCTCGTAAGTCACCTGTATGTTGAGAAATGGTCGAGGGATAATTGTTATCCATTACATGTACCCTGGTTTCAGAGTGGGCCAGGTTGGGTTGTTTTTCAAATGGATAATTGGAGTCTCCTCTTTTACTTTCAGAGTTCACTCTGAGTCACTTGCATGGGCGAACAGCTGATAAGCGACTCAAATGCCATCTCTCTAGCTGTGTGGTAATTGAGCTGCCAACAGGCATCCAACGCGCTGGCGGTTACTTGCATGACAGTTTCACTCCGTATCTGCACTGGGTTTCGGATGGGGAGGTCATGTCATACCACTCGAAAAGGAGAGAACTCAAAAGCCTTCAGGTCTATTGTGTGTGTAAAGTCTTCACTGCTATCGCACTCCATCAGTTTTCTCACTGAGGTTGGTGACATGAGGAATGGATGTACTATAACTGAGCTCTGCTGATAGCTTAAGTGCGAGTAAGAATGTAAAGGCTGTTGCACAGTATTTGCTAACATGTGTCTCTTCAGCCATTTGGAACATTGAGCTAATGCCAGTTTTAGACTCTTGCCAGTAGAAACACATTGCTGGCATGACTAGCTGAGTAGGCTTCAAAAGTAAATAGATGTCTCTGCAGGTAAAGGGGGTTTTCTTACAATGTTAGTACTATTGGTTTGGATAGTCTTACAACAGCAGTAAACACCACAACACGTCTACACCATGTATTTAGGCAATGTTTTTTAGCCTTGCATACTTTTAACCGATGCAGCTGTCTATACATGACGGCTCACACTTCACACACACTTCATATAGAATACACATGTGAGTATACGATTGTGGGCTGTAAACTCTGTCAGAATGCTTCAGATTTCAAGGCATTACTGCGGCTGAAATGATATAGCAGCACTGACTGAGGGCTGCAGCTGCTGCGCTCTTTATGCTGCACAGGCAGTGTAGACAAGGTGTTTGTAGCAGCAGTGACAGAGGTCCACATGGGTAGCTGCAGTCGTAAGTGTGCATGTAAAATGTTGTTGACTCAAGGCCAGTTTAAACCTGTTAGTCTGGAGTGAAGGTAGATTTAACCCTCAAGCCCATAATGCCCAAAGCTGAAAAAATGTATATTTCTCACATAGATTTTGTAGTTTTTGAGTGACAGCAGACTCGGCTAAATATATTAACACCAAATACATTACCTTTACATGGTGTTTACATTACAATACAAATACCTTCAAAAATAGAATTACAAACGTCACTTGTATTGAAGGGAATGGAACAGTGAAATTCAATATTTGCACAACCCTGTCTCCTACAAAATTAGGTTTCCAAACTCAAACACTTTTGAGGGAAACATAGTTTCTTGAGTATTTCGGTCACAGTTTTAAACAGCTTGAGAAATGTGGTTAGCGTTCCAGATAAAGAAAACAACAAGAAAACACTAAAAAAACGATGTAAATGCAACAAAAGTACTTGGTAATGTTTAGGCAACAAACTACTTGGATATGTGTTTTTTGACCCTTCCACCACCCTGATCTCCATATGCAGACTTCTAAAACTCATTTCAAACTTATTTGTGATAAGTCTAAAGCAAACCCAATCCACAGCTAAATGTGTTTCCTGCGGAACGTAATTCATAATGCAGTGTCATTGCATGGGAACATCATTTTTAGGAGACAGGGCTGCCTTCCATGATCATATAGGTCAAAAAGTATAAACCCTGCCGTTAAGATCTTCTGTGAAAATTGTGTGAGTGCCTTTTACATTTTTTTTCTTGTTATAACCACAACAGGAACTTGAGTGGGTAGTGTCCCAAAAGCTCCAGACCTCAACTGACTCGTAATTTGATTCAAATTTGTGTTTAGAAGTTTGCACCACCAAAGCACATATCAGCTGACATGATAGGGGCCTTAAGCTGGGTCCTGCTTCGTTACCAGATCTCAAGGACCTGTGAGGGAGAGGGTCTTTTTGTGCATGTTGTATTTTTCTTCAATGGCTGTGTTTTACCACACAGCAGAGCTGGGGTCAGGTAGTAATCTTTCACAGAAAGAATGGGAGGAATGAGTGGAATAATGGGGGTCCAACAGCTAATCAATGCATCAGGGTCCCCATGCAGGTTAATCATTCTGATAATCATTGATTCCTGTTTAAAGTTTCAAAAAACTCACTACTCTCAATTTCCCAAAGTAGGAGGAGCAGTGGGATACAAAGAAGATGATGACGTGGCAGTAATCGCATCGTGTTTCTCAGAAAATAATCTGTATAAGGAAAGAATTACATTCTGGACTTTCAGAGACAAAGTTACAAAGTAAGATTTTGATTTGAGTTATGGCACTAAAAACCTGCATACTTTCATCCATTTTCAGTGTTTTCATGCAATCTTTCAAGAGTCACTGGTAAGGGGGTTAAGAGGCATTATGTATTGATGTTTATACAACGTCTACTCATGGACAGGAAAACGTTTGACTTATACATTCTCACCCTTTTTTTAAACCTTGCTTGAAATATGCCATATAAAAGCCCAAATGCCGTCTTTGTAGAAAAGGGATTAGATAGAACTTTGGTCATTGTAATGCATGTCCAACTCAGCAGTGCTTCTGAATACGAAGAGGTATTAAAAAGTGCTTCAGAACTGTTTAAACTAGGACTCTACAAGCATACTGAATAGCTCAGAAGGGATGTGTTTGGAAGATATATATTCAGTGGGTAAACACAGTTAAATCATAAAGCCGTGGTGGGCAATTTTTGTGAAGTAAATGAAGGTGTGATTAATTCAAGTATCCTGGTTCCTGCTCTTGCGTGATTACCAGTGGGCCATGAATCATTCACTGTACCATCCTGCGCCACAGTCTCATCCAACTGAATTACAGGAGAGGAAATTTTCTAATTAACTGTGGGTTAATTGCCCTAGCAGTTGATGCAAGAAGAAGGATGTGCATCATGTGGAAGTACATTTTCTTTTAACTTTAAAGGGACTTCAGATCACCAGCTTTGTCAGTGTAACTAACAGTGTATAGAACACACTTTTAATAATTAAGGAAGATTTGGGTATCATTTTATATTCTTAAAACAAAAGAGTGTGGAAGAGTTGTCTGGTTTCAATTTCATCTAACTGCATCAATCCCATCAATGAGAGAAAAATGGAGAGAGTACTTCTGGAATTTGTTTCAATTGGACAAGCTGTAATTGTTATGCTGTCCGGAGACGAAGACAAGCATTTGCACGTTATGGGAATGTCGTAGAAGACACCGACAGCAGACAGTTCAATGTTTGCTACGTTTATTTGGCATATATGTTTCAATTACGCATTTAACTCACCAACTCATTTTGGACAAAGAAACAGCATAAGTGAGCATCAACAGTTTTTTCGCAATTAAGGACGTTTTAATGAAATTTAAGCAGGGCTCCTTTAACTTAAGTAAAAAGCTACTTTTATTTTTGTTTTCTGGAGTTTATAATCACCTGAAATTAAGAATTGTTACATTAGAATCCTAAATTATATTGTAAATCAAATGTACTGTAAATGACAATACAAAAACATCTAAGCCTGTGGAATTTTACACTTTTCCATTTGAGAATTTTCAGTTGAGAATTGTACAATACGTCCCTTACGGTAGCACATGGATGCAACACATCTCATTTCTATGCCACTGCAGAAGGCATTCGTTTTCATTTGAATTCCATTTGTGTGTTGAGAGAGGAAATTCACAGGCTGTTCCATATTACTTCTGATATGGAAACATATCATTCTGTGAATGTTTCCGCTGATGAAAACAGAGATACCTCTGTGACTGTGTGTGTGTGTGGGCGTGCTCAGACAGAGTGAAGCTTGTGTTCAACATTACATTTTATGGCTGACGAACCTGACAGATTGCCGTCTATTGGAAATCCTCTGGTCTGGTAACATCGTGTAATAACAAAGCACAAAAACCCTTTGGAGACGGACTTCTTGTCTTTCTGGAGATTTCAATCTTGTGTCCACATCTGCGGGTCTCCTTTCCAATACTGATTCAAACATCACAGCCCCACCGTGGTAAATTAAAAAGAGAAGCACGATGATTCTGTGTAGCTGTCACACTACATGAAAAATTTATGTCTCACTCCAATACCTTATGGGTCCCGTTTACCTTATCTATGTGGCTCTTGAGAAGCAGCGGAAATGCAAGCAAATCTGCTAAAAGGACTTTAATTATTGATTTAGTTTCATGCTAGCAACAAGTGTGGTCAGTCCGAACAGGCTTCAAATACACTTCGACTGCTGGTCATTATCCAGCACACTGTGACTTGTTTTTTTAGTTAAAATGTATTGGTTACAAGCCATGCTTCAAAAATGCTTTCATAAGTTATAAATGGTTTTGTACAGCTTTCATTATTTTGGTCATTTGGCTGCAATGGTTACAAAACACGTTTCTCCCTCTAGTGAGATGCCATTATCTAGAATAGAATCAAATTAGCTCATCAATAGAATTCTGAAGTGAATATTTTTTCCACATCACTTTCCCCAAGGCATATACATTGTTGTTGTTCAGGTTACTTATGTCACATTTGTTCAGTTGTTGATGCCAATGCTGTCACATCATGTCAATAAATATTTTAGTTACGGTGGATTATATTTACATTGCCTTTCAATAAGGTGAGATTTAAAGATGAACAACAGTTCAGTGTATCATGAGTTGTAGTGGCCGCATGACTTACAGTACACGGCACAAGTGCAGCAAAGGTTACACATTGCCAGGGCGCAGATACTTTTCTCATATCGAATGCATATGCATTGACATTCTTCTATTCTTACCGGCACTGCAGGGAAAGATAAGGCCCTGTGGTTGCATGTTGAATACTGAATACATTTACAAGGGAAAATGCAACTCCACCTCTAACGTCAATAGTGCTGTACACCATAAGTACAGTAGTGTAGTCAAATCAAGTATAGTTTTGAGCCTCTCAGCAGCAACACTAATAATAGCAACATACTTTGTGTGTTAAAATGTTACTTTTTATTGTAGAGTGTTTGGTTAATAACAATATTTAATAGTGAGCCGAACAGCCAATATGATCTCATCCCTTCTTGCCATATTTTGCCCCAGATTATTGTAGGATGTTGATGCAAAAGGTTAGCGCCTGTTTAATATTCTAAAACAGGCGCTGTTTACATTGTAACATGTGGTTGACGTTGTAAAACAGTTGCGGTTAGGTTCAAGCAATACAACTATTTGGTTAGGGTAAGAAAACCACATCATGGTTTGGCTTATGATATCGAAATAAGTTCACTTGGTTCACCTAATTTAAACTACGGACATAATGGTACGTGTCAGTGACATAATATCACGTGACATACCATCAGTACATAATAATCAACTTTTGTTTTTACACCAGACACAAATGCTGAAGTGGAAGTGTTTGATGCCCTGGGAGAGAGGCCAGGATGGAACAGCACATCATGTAATAGGTTAATACTAATGTATTTATCCCTCACACATAATTTGCTCTCCATCCCCGACCAATTTTCCTGAAACTGGTCACAAATGTGGCGATAACCTGCATTTTGCTTATGTCCGTATTGTGTTACACTTTTACAGTAGTGTTGCATTCATCAACTGGTCATGTAATCCAAAATGTATTGAAAAGGTTAGAACGGCAAATCTAAAATATAACTGAATATATTAATCAATGACTTTTAGAACTTAAGTTGAGTGTTAAAATAAACGCTTTTTATGTTTCCTTTAACGTCCAATAATTTGGTCAGGAGCAAAAAGTGTCTTCCTTTACCACCATCCACTTGATACAATGAATTAAAACTTTATGTCTTGGGCAATTATTTGGGTAGGGTATTTAAGGCATATTTACATACTGTACAGTAACACTATTGCAATTTATTATATTCACAGATAGTTAGTAATGCAAAGGTAATAGTACATAATTTCTTCTACAAACACCTAACCACCTGCTGTCAAGAAGGAGGTGTGTCAAAGGACATAACAAATCCCTCTAAAACTCATTAGGGGAGATACCATTGGGAGTCTCAATGAGGAACTGACAGGAATTGTATTAACATCAGTTCTCTTTGACACTTATTGAGTTATTGGAAAATAAAATTGTCTGCGAGTCTTGAGGTGTATGTGCCATCATGAGGGCGGAGGATGGAGTTGATGATATCCAATTAAGTAGTAAAAAACGGTAATGAATGTGGATGAACTGATGAAATTCTGGTGAAATATTGTAGTGATACTTTCATATTCCAGCGAGCAGGAGATACAATAACCAGAGTTAGAGCCGTATCTGTCCAGACAGACATCCAGACAATAAAATCAGTTTCCAAACCAATTACAGATAGTGACACTGATGGAGGTATGTGGGTGTTCAGGCTCTGGCTGCTATTGTGACTGTATACGTTAGATACAAGATAACTGGCTGCTTACAGATATATGTTTGGATGTGCCAAGAATTTTTTTTCTGAATTGTATAGAATGGGTGTAGAGTTGAATTTAATGGAAGTAGATATAATAGAAGAGAAAATAAAGCACATATAGTGCTGTGGCTGCTGCTAGAAAGCCACCTTGATGAGTGTTAACTTTAGCTGAGCACAAACCACCTAATCTGTAACAGTCCAGTTTAATTTAATGAAAACAAATTACTCTAAATCTCAAATACCGCACTACTTTGCCTCCTGTTGTTGGTATCTTTCCTGGTTGGTAAAGTCATATTGCTCCGGGTATCCAACAACAGTAATCACGTTGGGCACTCTTCCGCTCTGAGCTGAATTGTTTTCAACTCAAGGCATTCAGGGCGCTCATGCAAAAATGCGAGGCACTCAGAGTCTCAAAAGCAGCGCCCAAAACGCTTCAATCTCATTGAAAACGACTTTAAAAAGCCGCACAGGCTGCTTAAAGGAGATCTGATTCTTATTTGGGCCTTCCTCTGTCCCCCAGCCATTACGCAGCTCTACACATAGCCAGTGCTTTCTACTCTGCAACCTTCACCTGAGTTCTGGAATTACCCTCTGTGCTCAGATCACCAGTCCCCTATCTTGCATCACAAAATTAGAAGCTTTCCCCATCAAGGAGTAGCTCACATTGACCGCTTTCGGTGGAATCATTTCCTCTCTTTTCTTGTCTTATCTTTTATCCTCTTATTTGATTGTTCCGGAGTCGAATAAACCTAATGGACCCACGATGATGTAAAGGTGGTAGTGGAAAGCAATGTGTGGGTATTTGACTGGACCAAATAGAGGAGCAGGTATGTGGGCTTATTGCACCAGGGTAGCATCGATATCCGCAGAATGTCAGCTGCCACTGTTTCCACAGCAAGCCCCAAGTATGGAAATTGCTTTTCCACTCCGGATCAGGATTCAAGGTTTATGAGTGAAGTTTTTTCTTCAGACTAGGTGAAAATAACAAAGCGGGAGATCAGGAGTGCCGCACGTAAGGGCGTAGGTTTGCATATTGTCCCGACCAATATTTGAGCAAAATTCTCAAATGACGTTCGTATCTTAGAGTGGAATCTTTGGAGTGGAAAGACGCGCGCACACAGAGAGAGACTCGCTTGTTGGCCGGCGCGAAGAAATGCGCTACTGTTGTGATCATCATGATGGTAGCCAGCCATGTGGTCACCAATGCACGGACCGTGGTAATTGTTTCCTAGAAAGCCCACCGTCTCTCTGCATCTGAATGGTGTCAAACCGCTTGAAATAAGACAGCTTATCTGTGGTGGTGAGGTGACTGGAGAGGGCAGAGAGTGTTGCCATTGCGCTCTGTGCGCCTGACCATTCTCGACTTCCCAGAGAACACAGATATGTGGGATGTGTTTTGAATGTGAAGAAAGTTTTGAACATATACAGAAATCTTTGAAACATGAGCAATTAAAGATCCAGAGGTTTATCAATTAATTCAAATGAATTAATTATCATTGAGGTGCCACATGTACAGGTGCCACACATACATTTAAAGGAGGTGGAGGACACAAAAAAGGAGGAAGAATAAATCATGCCATAACATGTGTGATGACTCAGCAGAGATAACATTAAATGAGAAAAGTTGATCTACAAGAGAATATTTGAAAGCAATACAGAATGCTTGAGAGCCTAACTGCATTAAGTTCCATTATATTGTCATATTTTGAATTGTCACGTTGCGCCTGAATGTAGTGTTCCTTTACATAAACAAAGACTTTTCCATCATCAATTAATGCAGAAACATTCACCGCTGACGTGACCATGATGGTGTTGTCTTTCAATGATGTTTCTTGGATTGGGAGGACAGCTTACTAAACTAGTTATTTTCTCAGCCACAGAGCAGCAGGCATGTGTCCGTAGTTAATTATAGTTTTAGGAATGTTTAATGTTTCTTCTGCTGCTGTAACATTTGATGTAAAGGCTTCAGAGACAGAACAAGATACTCTGCTACACAACTTAGAGAAGAGGGGATGCAGTAAAACCAAGCAACAGGTCAAATTACAAAGAATTGGACTGGGTGCCGAAATTGAGATGCTTGAGTTGACAGAGTGGGGTTAGCATTAAGGTTGGGATCCAGATCCGGTCTTTTCAGTCCAATGTTGAACTTTAAATGGTTTCAAATGCTTCCACGGTCAGCCATACAACTAAGGAAACAGTGGAAATATCTGCTGCCATTGTGATTGTTCCCTCTGCTGACAGTTTGGTCAGGAGCACAGAAGTAAAGACAGATAGGGCTCGTAGTTTGTTGGTATGTTATCACTGAACTATGATTACAACAACTGGCCTTTTCTTTGATATTTGACCATCACTGAGACTTTCACCTCACAGCAGTGAGATGCCATCAAAAGAACTAAACTCTCTGGTGAATGTTCATGTTCTAACACCACAGAAATGACAATACTAAACGCCCCAATACACACCGGTAAATTGTTGTAATTTATATTCTTTTGTAAAGTAATCTTTGTCTTCAAACAGCAGCTTCAATTACCGTAGTATATTAACACAATAATATGGCTGCATTTACTAACGCGCACATGCTAGATTTTTTATTGTTTAATCTATTAATCTCATTTGCAAATCTACCAGCAATCGTATCTCATGGAAGAATGCTTTAAGCCGCAGCTTGTCTCAGGTTTCTGCAGCTGTGACATGGGGCATGGATGTGTGCCTCTATAGATAGTCATGGACTGTAATCTACCAACTCTACCAGAACCATAATCTCTGTTTTGTAACTGCTAGAACACTTTGAGCCGACCTTTATTGTAACACTTAAATTAATCTGTAACAACAACTCTGCAAAAATGTGTGACACATAAGTGAGCATGGGAATGGCCATCATAATGTTCTAAGACCTTTCTCCTTCACAATTTATTTTAATGACTTGATTAATTATTGATTATTTTTTTCTGATTTATGACTAGACCAACTTAACACAGAGTGCTGAGCTGCATATCAAGTTCATCTTCAGGTTCCCAGCTTTCAGATGATGTATACCACTCTATGTGACATAATACTATTGAGCTGCTATCTCCTCCATAAAGATCCCCTGTCACCCCCTTAAAAAGACAAGAACGGGTCTGTGTTGGTCCTTACAAAGTTGTCGGCAGGAGTCACATTATCAGATAAAGCAGAAATGTAGAGCGGTGGCTCCTCTGCCTCACAATGGAAACACAAATTTAGGAATTATAGAACTTACTGTCAACAGTTACCGACAGAAAACAAACTGTGGGGTCCGTCTCTCATCTTCATCATCGTGAAATCTTTAAATGAAGTTAGGCTGAACATTGACATCATTAAAACTCAACTTAGTGACTTTGCTTAACGACTTGTCATGACAAAATATGAATATTCATTATTATTCCATCGAGTGGGATAACAAAAAAAACCCGTTATATTCACATTCACAGGGCTGAAATACACACGTGCACAAACAGGACCTATACTCATGCAATAATATATGAAGAGATGTCGGTGGCTTGCTCAAGGGCACCTTGGAACCGGCGACCCCGAAGACTGAACTACTGCCGCCCTTTTTCCAATACTTGGAGGACATTTTGACATGAGCCTTTTCAACCTGGTTGTTGCATACTGCATATCACCACAGCCACCGTTCTTGTCTGGGTGGGATTCAATAAAAGAAATCGGCTTCAAAATTGTTCTTGTTGAACACAAACATCCAAGATGTTCATATAAAGAAAACTTGAGGACGTCTGTCTGTCTGTGTGTGTGCCCTCCTCAACTAAAACCACTAAAATTCCATTTGGGTTTGCTATCAGGGTGGTCTGAACAGTCCAAATGAAGGCCTCATATCATACCATAATTGTGCTCCGCCACCTTACCTGCATATACACAAGCTCAGTTGCTCCACTCCACCCACGTAGGTACAACGGAGTCCCTTTGAAGCCATGGAATGTCATAACGGGCACAAGTGCAAACAAAGATGACTTGTACCAGACTCCATTAGAGCCTCTGCCAATGCATAGAGTGATTCCTTGAAAATATATGTATTTCGAGAAGAACACATACCTTCATAAGTGACATTGCTTTGATCTCTTCGTATGTAAAAGCTTTTTTCAAGAGCTTTGCTGAACAACAAAAAATTGCGGTGTTGACATCCTGTCGGAAAAACAAACGCATAAAGAAAACAAACGAAGAAACATGGCTGTGTGGGATTCTCTCGTGGTTTGGCTATAATAGCTGTAGGAGCTGGCATTCTTGTTTCTCGCTGGGGAATCAGATAATGAATCCCTCAATAATATGGAGTTGCAGCTATTGTGTATAGCTTCTTTAATGCCTGCTGGAAAGACAGAGAAGGTTGGAGCCGAATCAATCCACACACACATACAGTATCTCTTAACAATGTTGTTGTGACTAAGTCTGTTTCTTAGCGTAAATAGAGAGCACAAGAGATGCCCAGCGGAATAGGCGGAGAGTCTCGAGCATATCTGTGGGAACAAAGATCGGGTAACCAAAGAAATACAGATGTGACACAACACCCTGTATAGGTTTGTCTCACTGACAACAGAATCCTTATATGAAGCCTTTATTTACCTCTCTTCTTCAAAGTCACTGTGTATTTATTCATCTTCACCTCCCTGGCACTCAGGAGATATATTTACTTATATTTATATTATAGGAAGTATATTTATTGGGCTGCATGATGATTGGAGTTTTACAAAAAGATTTATGAGTAATTTTCCGAATAATTCACTACATTCAACCCCTACACACCGAGTCCAACCACACAGGTGTCTCATGTTACCCGATTAGATCTCTTCTCAGGAATGTGTGGGTGTGTCCAGACTTTGCTCGATTGACAGCTCCGTCACTCGGCCTTCAACATTATGAAGGATGGACAAGAAAAGGAGAAGGGGGACAGAAGTCTCATCTCATTGTTGTATTGATGTATGCTGGGTTTCCTTTAAGATGATTTGCATGTATGAATTTAAAACTTGGCATTCATAATAAGAATAGTTTACATAAAAACATTCATTCTGTCCATATCATTAAGTTTTTTATTACACCAGTGTTTGAAGTGAGCCTGTACTAACTGGCACCTCTATATTCTCTTTACTGTACCGTGACTTTTTCTTGCGCACCTGCACTTCTTGCAGCTCCAGTGTTTTTGCGCGCACCTCGTAAGCCAACAAATATAATGAAAACAATTTTCTGAATCTATTCTTTTGATTTACAGATTATGATTTTACAGGGCCAGTAATTACAGAAGAATTTCATGTTTAGACGAAGAAGGGTGTGTAAATAATAAAATAACTATATAACTACACGAAATTTAGTCTTAAAGCTTTTTGGGCGTTATCTATAGTAATAATAATGGCCTAAAACTGCCAAACATTTTCTTGGGGGTAACCCATCTCCTAGAATTTCTTTTAGTCGTTGTAGAAATTCAGAATGTGATAATGATTGCTGATACCGGCCGACTCACACACAACATGTGATCAAGGGGATTACTGGCAGGTTTTTTCTTTCTCCTTCAAACACATTACACTGTTGCTGTTTTCAGCTGTTAGAGTTTTATGACTTCACATAATTCAAAAACCCCTTAGTTAGTGTGCACAGTCTATAACAGTAGGTTTATAAGCAGGTTAAATCTGCTTTACAGTTAGTCTGTTTTTAATAAACCCCTTGGCTTTCTATTCCAAATAAGTTAGGCCAAGGAAAATGGCAAAATTATGACCCATTCTAAACTATCAAAGTTTACAAACTGAATGCCTGGTTCAACTCTAACTAACAGTGTATACTTGTTTTACTGTACTGTACAGTGACCGATTGTCAGCTACATTTACGGTGCGTCCAATTTTGGTTACAACTCCAAATAAAGTGGTTTTATCTGGCCCTGGCATATCTATGTACAACCGGTCCAATCATCTGACCAGTCTTGTTTCTTGTTGCATCAGACTGCCACCATGCCCCCAACCACCATCAACTGATCCAAGTAGATACATTACGAACTTCCTACAATAAATGCCTTTTAATCAGAATAAATACATCACACTTTGTAAGTATTGGTTTTACTAGTAAGGGACGTTGCACAAACTAGTTTTGTCCAACATTTCTGAAAACAAAAATTATACAAAACGAGGATGAATGTTTTGTGTGCGATTTAATTATGCCACACTTTTGCAGTGTTGTCAGTGTCCAAACCTGCATTAGCTGAATTGCTACCCACCTAATTAGCATAAAGACTGAGCAAGGAGTCGTGAACCACTCTGATTTTCTGATATCTTCAATACTCTCCCTGTATCCCTGTTAAAAAAAGAAACCTGTCAGTAGAATAGATCACTGTGCCGTTCACTGCAGTCTTTGTATACTTCTCACCTTAGCACCTGTAGGCGTGGGAGGCGTGTACCAGTCCTCCACTAACAGCATGTGTTGATAGCATGGCCCCCAGGTCTCCCCTTCTGACTTTTTTCCCACCTCTATGTTTAACCTGTGATTCTGGGCTTGGACTCAATTAGTATGTGTTGGTGGTGTTGCACCCCCCAACATTTTTCAAAGCAGTTTTGTAGTGCTTTACTTTCTCTCACCTGCTGACCCATATAGCAGGACCCAGTGGGTCTTTTGTCCCAGAGTGTGGTTCAGCCCACCCTTCAGCCTCTGGCGAGGCCGAGTGTGGTGCTTTGTTCTGGTTTGAGCTATTATGCAGTCTTGTCAGTGTCACAGCAGGGGTTGCACTTATCCAGCCTGTTACGGCCTATTTAATGTGCCTAGGGGTACGCAGGAAGCAACATAACTAGTGCTAGAAAAACCTTGGCATAAGTTGAAACAAGATGAAAGGATAAGGCAGCTGGAAGACTTAAGGAGTAACAATCTGACATTTATTGACAAAGTGATGGTTGACAGAAATAAACCAACTAAAATGGAAGCATGGACGTCGGGGTCTCTGAGGCTAACTAGAACATAAGAAGTTCAACTGGCGTACAGAAACAAACTGAGCTCCCTAACTAACCACAAAACAGGAGATAACAGAAATTACAAAGTAAATGGCAGAGAACCCCTTCACGGCTTCCCCAAAGTTACCCAGGCTGGTTACTAACCACCTCCCCACCAACTAGCCAGCCAAGACAGAGGGTAACCTCAAAGACCTGTATTCAGAAACCAGGTTCCAGCAGTGCAAATGCTCACGCGGCAGCAAACAAACAGCTCAAAAAGGCCAAGAGAGAACAAGGGCAGAAGCACTGGATCTGGGTGTTGATATCCAGCTCCACTGATGGAATGAAGACTCTCTGCTGTGGGTGCTCCAGGAACTGAAAAGGGGCGTGGCAGACCTGAAACACAGCTCTCTTCTAAATAGACGGCAGGGTTAAGTCAGTGGGCGTAACTCAGCCCTATTAGAAGGTGAAGCCTGTGTGAAATAGAATAATGGTTATACAATGCAACCCTAGATCTCCATCACAGCATCTAAAGTGTACCCTTCCAGTTGCATTTGTCACTGCAGCTTTGGTGAATGAGGAGTATAGATTGCTGCTCTTTTAAAAGGGCAAACCCCAAAGAGATCAATATTCTATTTGGCTGATCCATCCTCTCATCTGCTTATCATGTCCAGGGTCTTAGGGGGCTGCTACTGCCGCTACTGGACAGGAAACAGCAGTAGTTAATTTTGGGAAATACACTTATTCCCTTTATGCCGAGAATTTAATGAGGAGATCAATTTGAGAGTCCAGGAAGTGACTCCACTGCACCTGGCACACAACCCTCTGTAAAACCAGAACCTGTCCTTTTTTCCATTTAGTTTGGATTAAACTAACAAAATAAAATGTTTTAGTTGGGGAGATTTAGTGTTGCTCGTAGGAAGTTAGCACCAAGATAGCTGTCTCCTCCTGCTTCTAATCTATATGCTACGCTAACTGACTCCAGTTTCATTTTTAACAGACAGACATGAGAGTGGCATCGATCTTATCATTCTCTCTGCAAGAGGAAATTAACGTATTTCAAAGAACATGCAAACTCCACAGAGAGAGGTATTTCTACTGATATTTGTTGGCTTTTGTACTTGTTATCAAGAACTTTGAGTGTCAATACCATTATTGTTGCTGTTGACTGGCTCAAAACCATACTTTTGCTGTTTTACTGTTGTGTAATGTGAAAATACTTTTGTACTTGTACTCAGGCTCGGTCTGGCAATCTGGCTATTTCGGCAAATGCCAGCTGGGCCAGCCCACCTGGTGGGCCTGAAGGCCACCACCAGCAATATGGGGGAAAAAATGAGAGAAAAACATTATCAGTTGGCCGCGGCCCACTTGATGTTGCCAATATTCAGCGTATCCCTGGTTTGCAGAAACGTAAAATGGCAAAACATTTTCTGGTGATGGGGTTGGATAAAATCAAGACAAAGAGGGGAGTTGAATGAAAATACAAACTAAATGGATAATAAAATAAAGAAAAGCAAAAAAGAAAGAATCTTGAGGCTGATGTTTTGCATCACATTCTCACTCCCAACTCTTTAAATCCAGACGGTTGGTCGGTGGCCCTATGCTATATACTATGATGGTCTAGGTACCCCTGTAGCGTTCGTATTGGCCGTGGCAGGGACGGTGTCTAGTGTCTTAACTAGTGTCGGAAAAGAGCGTGGTTAACTTTGACTTGACCTATGACTCCAGTCACTACTACACTACAGGACACAAACAGCAGTCTCCTGGATGAGAGTCCTGTGTTTCCCCACCCACCCTGTGTGGACTTTCTCACTTTTAATGCTACACGGTTGCTGTGACTTTCTTATAATCACACAGGTTTAGTTTACACTGGAGTTAGTTGAAAGCCTGATGCATCTGTGGTAATTAGACCCGGGTTGAAAAGTATGTCGTGATTACCGCCGATGATAACAAACACAGTCCCCCGGTCCGGAGGGGCGGTAGAGTCCAACAATGCTTGTACATTATTCATATGCTCTCATATTCCACAGCATTAACATTGGAGAGGTGGAGATGCATTTGTCCCTGCAAAGATATTCATTATTTTCTGTGCAAACACAAGGCCTTATCTATCCCAGCAGTGTTGGTGAAAACAGAAGTGTTCATGCATACATATTCGAAATGAGAGTACCACAATAATGTGAAACCTTGAGGAAATTAGAGTATAGAGCATATTGTATATGCAAAGTCATATGGGCAGAGTGTAACTCCACACAATTTGACCCCATCAAACCCAGCACCATCTTGCTGTGAGGCAACAAAGCTAACAACTGCCACCCTAGAGAAGGTACAGTGTGTAAATTTGTGGTGAGAGTCTAAATCTTTCGAGCCTTGTTAGAGGGCTTCTTGTGTGATCATAGAGCTATGTTACAATACATAACCAACGGTTCCTATGTGAAAAAAAGGCAAGAGGATATTCTCCGGTGCAGACAGCTCTGAATCTTGCGGGAGTCGGGCAGCACCGACCCCTTCAAGCCATGAGCAGTCAGCGTTCAGACTGCAGGCTGGCTCAGAAAATAATCTCTGACCCGTCTCATACCCTCCACCCAGAATATCAGCTTCTCCCTCAGGCAAGCATTTCAGAGCCACAAGACTGCAAAAAAACCATTTGAACAAGTATACATCTGAAGGACCTTAAATAGACCGTTATACTTAAGCTGCCTGTATCATATTTCTAATCACTCAATCAAAGCCAAAATTTTCCCCTGGAGGGATGGATTTATCTAATTTTAAACATGTAATTTTAAACAAACTCAAAACAATCATATGTGTTATTACTATAGGTGAGGGATTTGACTTTCTCCCTCTTGCGCGCACACACACACACACTGCATTACAACAGGCAGCGCATGTTGAACAGAGGAGATCATGGAGTGAGGACACTGAATTATTCATCCTCTGTCACTCTGTGCTTACACAATACTGACTTTCTGTTCACATGCATTAGTAGCAACCCAGAGTTCACACACTTTGACCACACACACATTTCACTATACGTCTGTGTGATGCTCTACCTCTTCATCTTTCAACCTCGCTTTGATGGCGGTCTAGTCCCAGTCAGTGTTTCACCGCCTGTGTTTATTTTGGTTGATTTTTTTTCCCAGCGCTTGTTACCCTCTTGCCCTTGTCTTCTTCCTCTGTGTTCTGTGTCATGGACTCTGTCTCAATGTTTCCACCTCCTGCTGTTTGAGGGATGGTAGATATTGATGCTCCAGAAGTGACAGGCAGCTAGGGATGAGAACATGCGGTTTGCAATTGGTGCGTAGGACATAATATTACCTGGTTGCCTCCATGCATCTCACACATCCAAGTCAGGGAGAGTTTTCAACACATCATGAATATAAGCCGCATAGCTACTTACAAACCAAATGAGAAAAACAGATACAGCTTATCTATGTGCAACCACAAATGAAACAGTTTTCATTTGAAAACATGTCAACAGATGAAAAGCCACAGTCTGATGGCTGCGCTTAGCATTCAAGCATGATTTCCATTTGAAATTTAAATAATATTCAATTTTACATTTCCTGAGATACGCTCATTTTGTTCTGCTTTGACAAACTAATTACTGGCAGAGCAACACAAAACAAATTTGTATTAAGTTGCATCTTATGCCTCCCCATTTAACCTAAATTGTAACTGAGCTGTGTTGGCTGATGGAAAGAGAGAGAGCGAGAGAGAGAGACAAGAGAAAAGGAGACCGGTATATCTTAATGCGGTTAGCTTTTGTCTGGAGAGAGAATGTTGCTTATTCAGATAGAGAATTTAATATTATGATGGGAGATCCAGGTTGACCAGACCTCTTACCAGACCTCTTACACAGTAAGCTCAAGCCGACTGATGTAGAGATCAAATAATTTTATAAGCAAGAGCCAAACAAAAGTCCAGCAGTTTTTGAATGTCTGAGTTTGTCCGATTTCAAAGTGTGAATTTATATGTATGGCGTCAATATAAACAATATATAAATACCTTGCTGTTTGACAAGTGATGTGTTGATTTGCTTCAATTAAATCAGATGAATTAATTGGATCTTTTAAGCCAATTCATTTTTTAACATTGAATAAGAAAATAAAGTGAAGCTTGGTAGGAAATCAGAAAACTACATTGTGAAAAAATCTATTACATTACATTAACTATTACAAAAGATGTCGCTGAAAACCAAGAAGGTCCAATAGGCATTTAAAGTAACTGACATGCTCTACTGGGCAGTCTGGCGTCTCACTTAGAGAAAGACACAACATGCATTATTGGCACCCAGGGTGAGAATTGTGGGAGACGTTTTCAGAATAATGTGCTTGGTGAGCAGCTGTCGTCGGGATGAAAGGTCACCATATTCAGATTTCTCATACATTTTTAATACATCATTTATTATTGTAAGGCATTTTATCATCTCAGCAAAACATTCTGAATTTTCATTAAATGCTGCTTCTTGCTTTTTTTTGTTCGACATAATGCCTGAAGGACAATTTCCAGACATGATGTCCTAGGCCATAAGAAAATGTTCTGAGCGACCCGGCTCTTTTGTATTGGCATGCCCTGAGCTTAGAGGCACAATTTTGACCTTACTGCATGTATATTTTTCAGTTATTTGGCTCCATTTCATGCTGACGAGACACCGCATTTGTAATAAGCTGCATATTTGCTTCACAATACCACAGCTGAGCAGTTGGGAGTACAATAGTCAGTTAATGTTGCAGTGGTCATTGAGCCAAATACTCTCTGGAGTTAAAAGTGCTGAATTTGAAATTCAGAGCATCAATGCAGCAGCAAAACAACTATGTGCTATGTAAAGCAGCGGAGAATAAAGTCACAATCTTTCTGTGCGTGCAGTTTCTCTGTGCTTTGTTTACATTGTCAGTATGGCTGCGCATGCTTAGTGCATGTGACTCTCTGCTGTCCCCTACTGGCTAGCTAATAGCCGCCGCTCTGCTCTGCACTCACACTGTTGGCGTTGGCTCAGCTGTCGCCATGTTGAGAGCTGTGTGGAGGCAATCCCTTAACCATAGATATATTCTGAATTTAGAATTAAGTGTAATACAACCACCTGTACTAGCCGTTCATATGGGTGCTCCGTTGCTCATAAAAAAAATGTATAAAATAAATGAAACTAACTTTAAAAATTGCATCTATCTACCATATGGTTTTTACGATTACTATTGGTGAATATTTTAACTACACTATTTTAAACTATTACAGCTCTGTAGGCTCCTATTATACACAAAAGCAACACAGTGTTATGTTGTGACCAATGAGTATGTATATACTGCTCGATCAAGACTGTGGTGGTATGGTGTAACCTGGTGTTTCCCATACTATTTCCAGACCCACCAGTTTCATAATGAACCAAAGATATCTTGACACTTCTCAATAGGTGATGGAGGATCCTCTTGTGAGATCTTTCCCCGGTACTGGCTGGCCCTCGCCGATAGCGTTCCCTCCGTTGCGGTGCGCCGCAACATGCTGGGTCGGTATGAAAAGGTAAGTATCTCTGTTAGTGTGAGTAAATGTATTGGGTGTATGTATAAATATGTAGTTATTTTCTTTATTATTATTCCACTGTGTATGATATTCTGTTTTTCTAAGCCTCTTTCTTATTTTTTCCTTTTAAAATGTAAAATACATTTCTTTGTAATGAAATGTGCTGGATGAATAGAGCTGCCTTGCCTTGCTTAGTCAAGAGTCTAAAGAAAAATTTTAACTTTATAAGCACCCAGATTTCCATGTATGTTTTACAAACAACCACTTTTCCCTCCATTGTATCTGCTGCAATTTTATATGTAAAAAAAATGTTTAATGTTAATATGTCATTGAAAAGAGATGCATTTATCATCGGTGAGCAAGTTTTTAACTTGCAGACTGAGTAATGATGACTCAAAAAAAAAATCATTGGACTATTAAACCAGCATCAATTCCTTTTATGTTGTTTGTTTGTCTGTTTACTCGGGATAATTCAGGGATAACAATTTTGCAAAAAATTGCTTTCATCAATTATTTGATGTGTGTGTCTGCTGTTTGGTAGTGGAGAGGTAGTGTACAGCCTGTTGACTTAGAAACGTGAAACCAAAACAAAAAGCTGAAAGATGCTAAACTGCTCTATAGAGTAAGCAGAGAATGATTACAAACCTCTGCGGGTTTGTCACTATGTGAACCCTTTCACATTGCACATGGTCATTTCATCCATTGTTAATGTAAGGTGTGACACAACATCTAGAGTTCAACAGATGTTACCTTTTAGTGAATTACATCATTCATAATTCCTAAACATTGGTGTCATTTATCTACCCGAGGTCAGGACATCCCTGGTCCAGAATGATTCTCTAAAGGGCCGATCACACAGCTGCGGCCACTTCAAAAACGCCCCTTGGCAAAGCGAGTCGGGCAAAACAGCTGATGAGTCGGTGGAGCAGGGTTTGTGATTAAATGTAAATAAAGGGAGAAATAATGTTTCAATGCAGACATCGAGCTCTTGCTGTTGCTCTGCTGTACTAATGAGGAGGGGAAAATTAACTATCGCTAATATCAATGTCCGTTCCTACCACATCTACCAGCATCAAAACAGGAAGTCAGTGGTAAAGTAGTAAAGCCCGCCTCTCGCATGATTTGATTGGCTGCCTCGGTCAAGTGTGACATTGACGAGCGGTGCAACTCTGAAAAACGCGGCGCAAGAACAATGGTTTTGCGGGCAACACGTTTCTAGCAATGCGTCTCTTTGTGATCGGACGGTAAGGCTGTTGATTTGGTATCCTTATGCTGCCTCCTCAAAACAGTGTACAACAGCAACAGAAATGTGTGAACAAAGTTGAAAAACAACAGCAACACATTCTAAAAAATCCGAAGAACAATATTTATCAACACCATTTTGGCACAAACAAAACATTATGCTGTTTTATTTAACACCACAGTTTTGACTCCGGCGGTTGTCAGGTGCAGTTGTAATAAAAAAAAACTATTATTTGTTTATGTTCTTTAAAATGTCAATCCTTTCCTCTGAAACCTATTAACTGGAGTCACAATGGAACTGAATTTTTATCTATAGAGCCTCTCGTGAATGCATCAAAGCCTCAGTGCATTGACAGAATAACAATTAGAGTTTATACTGGGGGAAAATATTTCATCCAGATCTGTGGGATGAGATAAACACGTTAATATTATGGAGACAATAATGCCCCGAACGATGATTAGTTGTCACCTATAACACACAGAAGCCTTTTGGGCTGTAGGAAACCTCAAGGCTTGTTTAAAGCAACACCGTTACATGTTGTGGTGAATAATTGATCATGCCTAAAGGCACACTCACAAATGACAATACAATTTGCCACTAAATGTTTTGGGATTGTAGCTGTCAGAGAAATTGTGGCAAATCGAGAGCAAAAATGCTACGTTCAACGGTAAAAGAAACAAGGCTGTAGTTTTGTCAATATAGTATATGTCTTAATTTGATATAAGAATGATTTGATGAACACAGCAACCATAAACAAATCTCTGTAATTTCCTCACACTAATCTTTAAACACACTGGAGTGATTAGCATTTTATGAACGTCAATCTATTATACTCCAATGAACACAGACAAAACTGTCTCCTCGATTAAGCCTCTGGCCAAATTAGTCCAGATAAACACAGCTCAAGGCACAATTATTTGATTTGGGGTTTATGTGTTATCCCTTGTGGGCCTAATTCATCTATTAGCCTTTATTGCACAGGAAATAATTAAAAGTTCAATAACAGCATATTAAATATACAAAATTTGAAACACACACCTCTACATGACGCAAAAATAGCAAATCGGCCAATCTTCAAAAAAGGTTTTCACATTCTTCTTTTAATAAGCTCGCCATGCAGCTAAGCCAGATGTTAGTCAGATTAGGCCTATTCCCCTTAGGGTGTTTGGTACGTTTCGTGAAAACGTACTTCACTTGCTGAAGGTTCTTAACAAGAATATTGGTTTCTTTTATTCATGATAATAGTGGAACAACACAAACATGTTTGTATCCTTCACTGACAACCATCAAAGAGTCCTCAGGCACTCCACAGTGTTGGTGTCAAAAAGATCTCCGTTGTACCATGGCTGTTTTGTTTTTCACTACCTGCAGTTTCTGTGTCCTGCTGCCTTTGCTTAATTATCATAATTGTCATAATTGCACAAAAGAGTGCTGCTCCGTTCTACATCCACAAAGGCATGAGCAACCTGCTGTTAAGGTGGCTGTGGTGACCATGTTTACGGATTTTCAAAAACAAAGAAACAATGTGTGAAGGTAAAGATGTTGTTTAAAGGTGCCCTGGAGTTGTTTTGTGTGTCTGTAAGTTGTCTTCTTCTTTCTGGCCTTTGTTGGCACACAGTTACGGATCTTGGCCAGCAACATCAAAGAAAAAGCATGAAACCATCGGCCGGATAGTGAGTCGCATGTGCGATCTTGGTACGCATGGTTGCAAAATGTGGACCTACTCATAAAAACATTGCTCCATTGAGCAACGAGTGAGCATCTTTTTGTGTTGAGGACGCCCTGGGTTGCGAGAGCTTGGCAGAGGTGGTTTGATTCTGCAGGGTCCATGGTCAAATTATTCTGTTACGACCTGGCATCATCTGCAAAAACTGAATTTGTCAAAACAATGGTGTGTGCAATTGTTAAATAACTTAAATCCATATTCACTTATGTGAAGTACAGAGTTGGAACTTTTAATTTATGGTTCATTTGTTGGCAAATTTAAAGGCCAATACCCAAATCGCTGTAACATGACACGGATGTCTTTGTCTGACGGTTTGCAATTCATTGGGTTTGTACACTTAGCTGCTTCTGTAATGCCTCATTAACATGTTGACATTAATGGTGGCCTTCCCCCAGAACTTGGCTGACAGAGCAGCATTGTAATTCAGCTTCGCCAACTGGTAACTTAATATGATAACTTTTTTGCGAATATGACACTGTCACAAAGTTTGTTTGTGAAAATGGGATTGATGTTAATACCCCGATTTCTGTTTATTTATTTAACTTGATTAAAGATCTAGTTGTAAAGGTGGCAAAAGGTGAGATGATTGTGATGAATAGGCTAAAAACAGCCCGGGGGGGACAAATGGAGTGGATAATTTGGATAAAGAGTGTGTTCCCAGATGGAAAAACTATTAGCAACACTTATCTAAAAGCCCATTCGTTTCAACACAAAGGGTTTTCATGAAACATACATTTCTGGACCCATTTGTTACCATAAAATGGACCCATATAGTATTGTTAGTCGATCAGTTCTGGCTCAAGCAAACACAATGTATCATATTTTGGTGTGCTTCAGGAGAAGTAATGAAATTCTTGTCCGTCTACTTCAGTTTATTATTTGCTGTAATTAGGCATTCAGACTGTACGCTTTAGGGAATAGCAGAAAGCTATGAGCAGAAAGTCAGTGACTAGAGAAAGGAGGATGAGAGGGACAGGTGAAGAGTAAACATCAAAGAAGCTTTGGAGAAATCATAAGCAAGACTGCGTTTTTTCCATATCTTTATATTATGAATATTTTCTTGTTGTTTAGGAATCATTTTGCTTGGTTCCTTGTTACTTGTTGTCAATCCATGTGGCTGTAACGGAGTTACTCACATCATTAAGGGGCATATATGAAGAGAATGTAAATACTGTTATATTTTAATGATGCAGGCTTCTCCAAACAGAGTATAGCAATAAAATTCAGATCTTCAAATAGTCACTTTTGGATCTTTCAACACCGAATCTGAGAAGGCAGGCTGGTAACACGCAGAGAAGTCAAAGTCAAAAAATGTATAAATGGCTGTACGATAGCAGTGGTGTGAAAGCTTATCTCCGCTAGCCAGCATAGCCTTTTTTTATCACTTTTTTAATTGCCTTGGTAGTTTCACAAACCCAGTGAAATATAGGCTACACATGGTTGTGCGCAAACACGTTTGAAGTGGTAGCCTTCTCCACCCAGAATCCATCCTTCAAGCATAAAACACTCACACCCCCGAAGACTTGAAAGGTGACTGTCATGATGGGAAAAAAAAGTATTGATAGAAACTTTTCAAACTGTTCCTGCAGCACAATCCACCTCCGCCTTGTGCTCAGTCTGATCCTGTTTTCACCAAAATAAGTCTGAATACTGTACACCACTTCCATCTCAATCCTCTCCAGTGACCTTGTGAGCTCATATAAGTGTGGGCTTTGGCTTGTGCACAGAAGCGTGGCACTGCACATTGTGTAAACATTACTGAGCATTGGCTGAGTGTTTAATATTACAATCACACATGTAGTCACAATAAACCCAAACTGCTGCATGCCTGTAAATACCACCACTAAAACCATCTCTCCGAGTCTCTGGTGCAATACGGCCCAAATGATATGTTCTTAAATCAAGGGACGAAGTGATGTTTATTTTCCTTTTGTTTGACATTTTGAGAAATGTGCCGATTCACTTTCTCGCAGAGAGTTAGATGAGAAAAACAATACCACTTTTCTAATAGAGTGGTATTGATCTTCTAATCTAACTCTGCAAGAAAGCGAACGAGGCTGTCTTTCACACAAAACATCTCACATGTTGAGGAAGATTGGGTGGGACTTTGTTTTGATTTACTGTACTGAATGTGTTACGAAGTAAGGATTACCTCCAGCGTGAGCGTTTCTCTTTGAGTTGGGTACATTTTCAATTGGAAGGATTGTAGTAGGATAGTTTAGGTTAGTATTGAGTGGAAGACTGAGATGCTCGAGGTGAACAGCTGCGTGGTATTACACAGCTTTTCGAGAGCATAAGATCCTGATAAATGAAAGTGTTCTCCGAAATAAAATCACCAGACTAAAAGGTCCCTCTAGGCTTCCAGCATCCCACCATCTCTCAATCCTGTACACTCCTACCATCGCTAATAAAAGTATAATGTCCTTAAGTTGAAGACATTTTACAGGGCAACCCTGCAAATACCAGTTCAAATTGAACAAAATTAGGACAGGGAGGTAGTGTCGGTTTGCTTGATGGGATTCTGCACACCAATGGAGGTGTAACAGCAGGCTTGAAATTGATAAATGAGTTGACACGGGGGGTTGAAGTAAGTGACCTTGAGTTAATACACCTGCAGCAGCGAGAAGAAGACTTGACGGAGTGGAGAGTGCTGTGGAAGAGAACAGGTCACTGATGATATACTGATGTTCTGTTTCATCATAAGCAAAACAATTTTACGTTTACATCATCACAGACATTTTATAAAAGCCGTGATTAAACATCCAAAATTAACATGTGTCATGACTAATATTTATGATATTCCATATGAGGCACTGTCAGTGACAGTTTTGACAGCTCCCTGTGCTCTGCTTCACTGCAGATTAAACCATCTATGTCTGCATGTTATCAAACTGACAAGGAGCTGATGGCAAAGGATCCTGATATTGCAGGTGTTCAGAATAGTAAATATGAAACCTTATTAGGCATCGTCATGGATGTATTGTATGTACAACATTTAAAATAGAGAGCAGCAATATGTTAATCTATTTGCATTTAAAAAGCATGGACTATTTCTAGTTTAAAAGTGACTTATCTTCACATGTTTGACAGAGCTGCCGATAAGGATTCTGTTGATTTGTGACAAGATAGGTGCCCTTCATATTGTATGTTATTACAAAGTCTGGCTAAACAGCCTATTTTACTGTAAAACCAATGCAATAATGCAAATTGTGTTCAGAGTGACATACATCCGTTGGCACCCTGGCAGCTCAGTCTGTGGATATCAGGATGTGAATATAATTAGTTTGAATTCACACTGCAAGGCCCTCCCTGTATCCAGAGGCCTGAAAGCTCGAGGCTTATAAGTGTAAACTGGTTTTTACTAATTTAATTGAAACTGTGTTTAGAAATATGCCCCACTAAAGCACAGTTAATGACATAATGGCCTTGAGGTGGGTCCTGTTGTATTATTGTCTCTTAATTTCATTTTAAAATGAATGTATTAAATCAAATTACTATTCGGCAAATCTGGTCCCAGGCAGTATTCTAGCATAGTAAACCTAGTATGCACTGCAGAGAGAGTGGAGGGAATGGGGACCTCCCCAGCCGTTTAATCAGGCCATGCTTAAAGGTTCTATAAACAACATGGAGACCATTACATTGTATGATCTGAGCTTCTCTGCACTTTCTTTCACATAGCTGGGCCGGCTATGCATGCCTTTTAGTGCAGGTTAGCGTGCCACACTAGCTAGCTCACGGCCACCGCTCTGCCCTGCTCTTATATGGCGATTGATAACGCCATCCCGAACCAACCGTGTCATCACGGAAGCGAGGCACCCACCCTTTGGTAAACACTGTTAGCTCTGTCAGCACTTTTGCTGTTGTTTACACTGACAGCGCTGTTAGCACCGTTAGCGGTCGCCACACTAAGAACGATGTGGAAGCAATAGATATGCTCTGACTTTAAAATGTAGCATTAAAGACACAGGTATGAAACACTTGTTATATTCTTACACTGTCTCTTCAAAATAAACATCCGTGTCCAAGAAAACAACTTGGTTGGGATTAGGCAACAAGATTACGTAGTTAGGTTTCAGAAAAAAAAGTTGTATATGAATATGTTTGTTACGCGTATACAAGTAGGCTATTTTACCTATGTTAAGTTGGTAAATTACTTAGCTTACGTACGCATGTGGTTTCACGATGGACAGAAACACTGATCTCCTTGGTGAAAGTTCTGTGTATTTGACTTATCCATCCACCCTGACATCTGCCATGTGGGGACTTTATACCTCTTTATACTAGTTTGAATAAACCACCTTACTTCCTCCTTGACTCCAGCCATAATTTCAGCCACATGCAGCATCATAGTTTTAAACGTAGGGCCACTGACCAAGCTCAGTGAACCATTTTCACCCAGGATATATTTAATAAGCTTTAAGGTGACTTTTGTCAGGGAACACCTTTGAGCCAAATATGTAAATACCTAATACTGCAGAGCAAAACTTTCTTAAAGAATCATTTACATCAAAGATGGGGATGATAGGAAGGTCAACGTACTGTGTATGAAATGTTGCTTTTAAGATAGACATCTATACAATTTGCAGTCCAAGACTTGCTATGAAATATATACAGTATAAATGTCTAATTGTACCTGTCTGATGGTCTCAGCAGTACCACACAGAGGATGAAAGCAAAGTGAATAGAGGGAAAGAAATTATATCTCATATGGATGATGTGAAATCAATATGCTCAAAAGTAAACTTAATTTATTTTATCACATATCAGCTGGCGAATCATTTCTGCAAAGTTGAAAAAGTGTTTCGGGGATAAAGTGAGTGATTAATGAGAAAGAACTGAAAATCACGGACCAGTGTGAATGCAAATAGATGCTCTTCCAGCCAATCAATTCTCATTTTCTTCACTGGATGGATAGAAGGTGCAGCACTGCAAAATTATTATCTCATGGTAAACCAGAGAGTACAGTACATCTGAAAAGCACAAGCTTGAGAGAAGATGAGACGAGACTCATGTAAGTCACAAGGGATGCCAGGTGTCAAGTCAAGTGTCAAACCCTCATGAAGCAAACAAACCAAGTCAAATCAGGTCAAATCCTGAGTGTCATGTGTTACTGATTCTGCTACAAGTAAAAAAACATGTTCATTGATGAGCAATTACATTGTCACTATATACCTCCAACAAGGTGAACCAGCTTTGTGTCACAGATGCTCCATTTTAAGTTACTTATATTATTTCACAAGCAGAAAGTCACAGGTTGTAACTAAATTATCCCAGTTGTTGTATTCGTTTAAAAATGTGACCGTTCGGTAGAAAATATATTTCCCTCTATATGTAATGAGCGTGCAGTTTAGTTGTATAGGAATGTGACTTTATACAAAACATAAGCTACTATCCAAACAAAAGCTGTGCAAACCATAGCTGCTCTAGTTCAGCTAACGTTAAAAAAAATGTTGGAATATATCAGACTTTATTTTTAAGATTTTTTTAGTGAGTTTCCTTCCACCTTTATTTGGCCTTGCATACTTTTCAGTTGAATCAGATATTGCACTGTTGCTGAGTTTAATTTAAAGTGATTTTTTCTCAATCAGTTCTGTAACATTTCAGTGCCTTTATAATACATTTTGCAATTAGTATTGCTGTATTATTTCCCACATAGTATTTTATTCATTGCAGTGTATTCAGTTTTAGTTACCTCATGACAGTGTGAGCAAAGCAGTTATCTATTCACCAAACCTCCTCTTAGAGGGACGCTTATCAAATCATTATATGCTATAATTGCAAGGTTCATGACATGCACCCAAGACTCAATAGAAGTGTCACTTTCTTTTGAGTTTGTTCTTCACAGCACCCTGGTATGTGACTAATAGCGTTGCATGTTCAAGTTGTGTCAAGAAGTGGGACAAAGATTGGGAGCGATACCTGTTCATACCACTGTAGAATTGAGAATTGCAGAAAGAAACGACAGTTGTTCCATTTTTGAAAGAGCGCGGTAAATAGTGAGGTTATTGGAGTTGAAGTGATGGATGGGCACGAAGAGTTTCTCTCATCTGTGATGCTCTGAATGACCTGACATTTTGGAAGTTTTATATTTAACCATGGCACAAACTTTGCTCCATCCTCGATAACAGGTCTGGTTGTGTAACATTAAGGGCAGTTTTGTTTTGTTTTTTGAAAAAAAATATCAAACTTTATGTGCCTTCAAATAGTAGGCAGTTAGAAACCACTTTTGTCAGCAGGATGGTCAGAGTGGTGGCCATTTTACCGTTGCCATTGCAAAGAACTGTTATTGCTCTGTTGGAGCACCTGTAAGCTGCATTAGCTCATCTGTGTTGTTTACATAGTACACTGCAAAAAAAACAGTTTATTCTAAAACACTTCCCATTCCTTCCCATACCTGCTGATTGACAGCTGACCCGGGAGTGTACCAGTGTAATGTTGACTGGCTAATTGAATGTTGTGACAAAGACTCTCTTACTATCAATACTAATAAGACAGAGGGAATTATTGTTGGCCTTCCTACTGATTGTCAACTGTCTCAAGTGTAGAAATTAAACAAGTCTCTCCATACAAATACCTGGATGTTATGATAGATGACACTCTATCATGGCCACCTCATTGTGATTATATATTTGGAAGAAGATGCAGAAGCACATGTACTTTCTTCGTAGACTCATACCTTTTGGAGCCAGTAGCCCGATTATTTTTCAGGTTTTTTTGTGTCATGTTGTACTGCAGTAAGCTATGCAGCCTATCTGTGAAACCCCCAAAAATAAACTATATAATCAAATTAGTACAAAGGTTATTGGCTCAACTGTGGCACACTCCTTTCCAGCAACTCACAACAAGAGCATTCACTCAGACTTGCTAAGAGTACCTGCTCTGACTCTAAACCAGAACCAGTGTACTGCTCAATGAAATGTGAATCCAGAGGATGCAATGTGTAACTGTATGTTTAACCTGTGTATTCATTTCTTTAATGGAACTGCCTAAGGGGCTGATCACACCGAGATGCGTCGCCACAGAAAACCTTTTATTCCCCCTACAGTACAACACGCCTGCCGTGCGATCCTCTCTTGAACCGGTTTTGCATTTTTCTCATATTTAGACGAGCATGAAACTTAAAATATTCTTAACTTTTCACACCTCTCGTGAATGTTACACTTGGCCCAGGCAGCTATATCAAATAAAGCAAGAGGCAGGCTTTACTTCTGTAACACCCTCTACTTGCACTTGTGCGAGTAGACGTAGTAGCTAGCTAGTTAGTTAGCTGTGGACTGTCAAAGAGCTACGGAGTATGTGAGAGGTTAAGGGGGGAATTCATATCTCATGTTGCGATAGTTTCATTTAGGCTACTGTCTTTTAGAGATACAGAAAGAGACAACGAGCTTGACACGAAGTGTCTCAGTATGTGTAATTATGAATTCCACTGCATTTCTTGGCAAAACCATCCCTGAGCTGCTGACTGAGGCAGAAGTTTAATTTTGTTTTTCCCTCAAAAACGTTTGTAGCGTTATGTAGTCCCCTTCCCAACAAGCTAGCACGACAAGGTCAATACTAACACATGTCTTCGGTCGTCTAGATTTATATGATACCAATAGCTTTATCCGCTACATTCTCATGAAGACAGTAATGTCGATGGGTCTAGAAGAACATGATAACCCAAATACTCCGGATTACCTTTTTCAGCCACCTACAAGAAATACATTAAATTAAATGCTAGCTGTTACTCATCCAATACAATCATGAATCTGAAAGAATACAAGATTGGCAAAAATGTCTCCTTGGTGAAATGAGCATTAATACAAGACTAGACACTTGACTCAAGTCCTTCTGATAATACTTTGCCTTTCTTGTTAGTTTCATTCATTCATTCAAACCTTTATCCAGACTCCTGCAGACTCCAGAATCAAGGCTGCGATGACAGCCGAAACCTTCCGTATGAGCAGAGCACGGTGCAGTGGCCGTGAGCTAGCCAATGGGGCATGCTCACATGCACCAACAGGCATGCACAGCTATCTAAACAAAGCACAGAGATGCTCCGATTACAACACAAACAGATGGGGAGTGACTTCATTCTCTGCTCAGGTAGCCTTAAACTACATCTTTAGATTGCAAATCGTTTTTTGCTGCTATATTAATGCTCTGAATAGGGAACCTTTAAATTGAATTCAATTAATTACTATAATTCTCCTCTTCCCTACAGGTCAATTAGTTCAAGAGGCGCATGTTTTTTTTTGAGAGAAATTAATAGAAAATCAGCATGCCAGAATAAGTACATTGCCATGAAATTTTGTAGAAACATTAATTGTTCCCATTAGCGCCATCAGCAGCCCGGTTGTATTTAAGTATGATACCTGCAAAACCAACGGCCTTCACATCAGCCTCAGATGTACATTGCGTTTGTACGTTTGTGGCAGTAAACTTTTAGCTATTAAATTAAGCTGATTTGATAAATCACTATGATACTTTTATTTCCTACAGTGAATCAATCCAAGATGCATGTGTATTCTGGGAGAAATAAAAAAGAAACTGAACAGTAAATGCCTGAATAACTAAGAGGAAAGACACAGAACTCTTTATAGCTGTGTTTTCTACTTTGACATTGACCAACTGGCACCAGAAGATTCCAGAGACAGTCTGTCTATTTGGTCTGCATCTCACTGGAGCCAAACTCACCACTGGTAACTACTGGTTTGACAGGTTTCCCAGAATCAGCCAAAAAAAACGTTTCTTCTCCTCCGCATCTGTGGTTGTCCCCTTCTCCGCTGAGGAAGAATCTGTCACGGGTGATTACCTTAGTGACAGTGTTATCAGGCATTACTCCACCCAGAAGCCTCTTCTGATCCAAATATTCAAAATCCATTTCTCACACACCGATCGCACACTGGCACATCTCTAGCACACACGAGTGGTTTTCTCCTGCCTGAGAGAGGCTCAGTGCGGGAGGGAGGAGTGAGAGTGAAGGGCTTTATGTGGGTTTAGCTCCTCGGGGACAGATTCCTGCTAATCATCCGTGATCACAGACAGAATGTCAACATGCAACAGCAGCAATACTTATATTTCCCCAAAATGCCTCCCTCGGTCGTTTGTGTCTTCCCATTGTCTATTGCTGCTTCTTGTTACATTTTCCATTCACTGCATCACTTATTGTTAACATGTTTACACCCACACATACATTGTCATTTGTGGTTGTGTGTTTTTTGGGCAGATATGGAAATGGAAAACAATTTGTTCTCGGATGAGAGGAGGCCAAAAACAGCAGAATCTTTTTTTAGTTTTTCAGAAAGATTAACTTCCTGTAGCTTTTCTACAATATGAACAGTCTAATCTGTCATCTTTGCTATGTATATTGGAACATATAATAACATACAATTTAAAGGAGTGCAACATTTTGGGAATTGTGCTTGCAAGCTTTTTGCTTAAAGTTAGTTGAGAAGATCAATACCACTCTCTTGTCTATTGATTAAACATGAAGCTACATTCAGCAGTCGATTAGCTTAGCTTAGCTTATGAAGGCTGAAGCAGAGGGAAACAGCTTCCCGAGCTAGCTCTGTCCAAAAGTAAACCAACCTTGTTGGTTTAATCCTTAAGAAAAACCTAGTGTACATTTTTGGTTTATCAATGCTAAGCTAAGCTAACAAGCTGGTGGCTGTAACTTTATATTTAACAGGCAGATAAAAATGTGGTATCAATCTTGCCGCATAACTGGTTACCAAGAATGTGACTAAGCTTATTGCCTCACATTAATATCTACTTACATAGAGAGTTTTTAACATTCTTTATTTTCCTACTTCATTCACCTTTGAGCAAATCCAGCCGGTTCTTATTAACAACATGTGTGGAGTGAACATTTAAAAGGTAGTTGGGTTAATGTCTTTCAGCTTGCTTTCCACATCTTTGATGTGCCAAAGCTCTGTGGAGCTGTCAAAGCCCCGTGGTCTGACGGTGTAAAGGATGGAGAAAGTACCAGGTGGAAATGTGTTAATTATGAACTCCTGGAGCCACAGGAGGCTGATCTCTTTCCGTGACCTCTTCATCACACCAGCTGTTGGTCCTTTGCAGCCTTTTTGTAGGGGTCAGAGTGCCATGGTTGCCCATGTGCTGTTTCGGAAGTGTTTGTGTGTCAGGTAATACAGATTTTTGACAGTATCATTTTTTTACCCAGCCCATGGCATTTTGACAGGCTTGAATGACTAAATGGCACAATGACACTTGTAAATGTGGCACACTGCCAAGGGGGTCATTACACCTGGAAATCTAAGGATTAATCTCTCTGGGCGGACGTCTCTTTCATGTCTACTCTATATGCATGTGTCACTGTCTTCTAAAAGTCATGTAGTGTGATCTGAACGAAGGTGATCTATTGTCAGTCTTCAGTAGTTAAAAGCTGCCACCTTCACGGGCTGTTTTAAAGTCACCTCTCTTCTTAGTTTTGCTGAATAAGCACCTCCGGAGTTAGGGAGTGAATAACACTCTGACTTAAACCTAATTAACCCTTTTCCCTGAACTCACGTCGGTGAAGCATTGTGTGCTGGCTTTCTTGTTTCATTTGCCCTACAAACTTCAGCTGTAAAGATTAGACTTTCCTTGTAATGGAGGGAGGACAGCCTTGGCAGATCAACCTTCCATACTGATAATGGTGGAGACTGGAGTCCATTATATGATCTGAAATTTTTCAAAACTGTACTTTATGTTATCACGAGGCCTCTAAGCATGATCAGATTTCCAGGGACACAGAGACGGGCAAATGAGCAAAATATGAATAAATTAACTCGGAAAAGGTAATCTTATATCATCTAAAAATAATCTAATATTTGCAAAACAAATACTTATCCTCCTGACAGCCAGTGTATCAAGACCTGTGCATAAACAGTAACCTTTTGAGGGCTTACAGTGATGTGTTCCTCACTAACCTGCTTCCATCTGTTGATAAACAATTGAATCTTTTTCATGCTAGACCTGTAACTGTAGAGACCTCACCTCTCTTTCGGAAGAATTTTTACATGCCATGTCAAATCGTCATACTGCAAATTGGCATCCTTATCCGCAGCACATTTTGAGTTCATACAATGAAAATTATGTGTCCGCGCAGTTTACTGAATGCTGTGGTCGTCTGTCTCCATCTGGTATTTCCCCCTGGCTAGAAAAGTGCATTGTTTTGCTCTTAAGAGGCAGAAACTCTCCAGTGCAATTAGAGCTTGTTCACATTTTCATGTCAGTAAGTCTGAATCATCTATCTTGGTTGTCCTCTGTTCCGCTCTGTTGTGTTTTCAACTCGTCCTGTTCAAAACCTGATAATAGGATTTGTATGCATGTTGTCTGTTGGTTACAGAGGTTTGGATGCTTCTCCAGATTAACTCGATGCGAATAGCATGCAGGATGCACAATGATAGTATAGTAAGGTTTACAATGTGTTGCATCATTGGAAAACCTCAGCGGGATAGAATAAAGTTTTAAGTACAATGTCTCTACAACACAGAGACTATAATAAACTGAATTAGACAGATATTTCACACGCCCTCATATGCACAAAAACACATCTTACATATGCATTGCCTCTCATGCAGAGTTAAAGACAGCAGCAGCACCAGGTTTGCACTGAGGTCAACTCTATTTAGAGCGCAGACAGCCAGACTCCTGGAGCCAGCAAAGAAAAAGACAGACTGAAATACAAGAGAGACGAGAGAGGGAGGCCTGGTAACCTGAAACCAAGCAATAGTGGAAGTCGCTACACACACACACACACACAGGCATTTAAGCCTACGTGTGTGTGTGTGTGTGTGTGTGTGTGTGTGTGTGCGTGTGCGTGTGTGTGTGTCCGTGTGTGTGTCCAACCCACTTTCTAAATTAGAATTTCCAAATCCATCTGTGGCCGGGATGTATTTCTAGAGATGGAATGACCTCAATGACACCAGTTTTAAGAGAATCATACTGAAACTGAAATGCGTTAAACGAAGGAACTCAGGGGAACTCTCGCTAAATGATATTAGTCTGATAAAGGGGTTAAGGTAATTAAGGACATTTAGAGACTCGGCAGCCTAACATTAGGATGTCCGGGGGATTAGCAACACTAGCCGGATCCATTAAATGCTTCGAGAAGTTCTAATTGCTAAATGCTATAAAGTCAACCAGCATCATGCCCAACCAGTGCAATGCCACTATAAATATTAACTGTTTAACAGGGAATAACATTAAACGTATATGACTCAGCATTAAATTCTCTGTTATTTATTATCATTTTAGTTCAACTTCATGACTACAAACACGGAGCATGAGATTAAATCACAACCCTAAAAGCGACATAGGAATGTGAATTTGATGTGGATTTAGGCTTCAGGAGTTGGCTGTGATGCAGTTTCCTAAGCAGAGGTTATGTTGACTCTATAATGTGGCTGCAGGCGTTTGAGGTATTTCAGCAGCGCGATGTCTGTTACTATTTTATGTATTACTGTATGTTTGCTTTTCATCATTTTCAAAGCTACTATTCGGTGAAATGAACTGTGAAAAGACTGTAATCATCTCTGAGAAAGCCAATACAATAACCTGAGCCAATGTTAAGCAGCAATGTAAATACACCGAGTAAAGGATACACAGAGATTCAAACCAAAGGTCGCGTTTGAACTACAATAAAAGGGAAAATAGGAAAGTGAGGCGTAGGTCGGGTAGGGACATTGTGTGTGCGTGTGTCATTGTGTGTGAGGACTGTCAGTGCGTGTAGGCAGAGGCAGAATTCAGCAGATGGCAGAGTTCAGTTGGATGACACTGTAAGAAAGAAAGATGCATTATGCTGTCAATATGTTTGTTTTATTCATTCCGTAGTATGAAATTAAATGTAGACTACAGGACTGACTTACAGCACTGAGCCCTCAACCAAAACAGAAAACTGTAAAAGTACCCTGTAAACAATGTTGGGGTGTATTGCAGCATTTGATACAGGACATTAATCTAATATGGTCTAAAATATATACAGTGCCTTAAGATTTACAGAAAGAATTATGGAATTAATTGTTTTTACATTTCTTACCGGAATATGGTTTTACAGGGCAAACATTTCTCGAAGAATTAAGTCTTTAATCAGGCTGTGATATGTGTAAATGAAATAATAAATAAAATAACAATTCAGCTATAGCAAGTTGAGTCTTTAAGCGTCTTTGGAGTTATCTATATAATAAATAATGATACAATTATTTAAAATTGCATAGTTTTAGGGAAAAAAACATCACATTTTCTTGAGGGAGGACCCCCAAACCCAACATCTCCAAGTATCTTTTATTCATTGTTGAAATCTAGAATATGTCTCTTTATCCTGCTGCACATTATGATCAAGCATGCAGACGGAGACACTGTCTCTAAAACCTGAATAAAAAGCTCTCACGCCTCAGCTCTGCATACACACCTGCCTGGCTGGTGTTGATTCCAGGCTGTAGGTATACATGTGTATTATAGCGTGATACTATAGGCTACCAATGAAACAGGAAAGCAATTTAAATAACACTATAGTTTAATACACAAACACGCCACCTTAACCCTATGTTGAGTCATTTGGAATATTATTGGAGTTTTATAGCCCTGCTATAGAAGATGCATAGCCCAAGTGTAATAATACAACAATAGAATCACATGTTTAAAGAAGTGATGAATAAATATGAATATGTAGCAAGAGATTGCTGATATTGGCCGATACGCTTACGTGTGAAAAAGGGAAGTACTGTCTCTTATTCTTTTCCACTTCAAGCACTGCTCGAAGAGCTGTTGTGATTATTATCTTTGTGACTGGCTAGCACTAGCCAGGTTAGCTACTTACTAACATTTCCAATTCTTCCCACATCAAGATTCTTTGACCACATATTTTCCAAAGACGTGCAGATACATTTGGACCTGCCATTATCGTTGAATCTTGTCACCCTACGGACTTGCAGGTTTGCTCACATTTAGTCCGATAGAATATGTATCTTTCATTCACATTGGCAAAACTAAAAGAATATTTTCTAGATTGTTTTTTTATCAGATAAACACAAGGTAACATTTATTATGAAAAATACTCTTGTGTAATGCATTTGATTGATACATATTGACAGACCTGATGTTGATTCCTCATGAAAATCATTCACCTCAACCGAGTACGTACATATGTTCCTCTAGCAGTACGCAGAAGCGTAGGCAGTATGACTTATAGAAATGTGTGAGGTGGTCTTTTGTTGAAATTATTTTCTAAAACATTGTGCGAGAGTTATGAATTAGATTGTCAAGAGAAAAAAAAATGACCTATGACGATAGGGGCTGAAAAGGGAACTGTGTAGGCGCGACAGTATGATAACCATGTCAAACTTATAGGCTGACATATTTCAGCAGACTGGGACGTTTTCTGATTAGTTCCTTCAGTGCAGACTCATACTGTCGACACTAAGTGAGACAGACAGAGCCAGTGTGAAATAAAAAGACATTCAAAAGAGATGCATGAGGTGTGATTTGAGTTTGTGCGTCGTGTGCTTTGAATTTCAATTTGTCCTGATGAATACAGGGCCATAAATGCTCCCAGCGGGGTGTAATATGCCATTTCAGATCTTCGGGAGATGATTGATATAATTAGGAGTAATGGACCTGCCACCAATTATTATAATGACCGGGAAAAAAAGATTTGACTTAATGTACAGGATAATATCACATCCCTCTATTGTGTGAGCCTCAGTCAGGTGTTTTTTTGAAAAGAAGCAGTAATAATGAGCAGTAATAGTTCCTCACACACACAGACAGGGGATATAAGGAACAATGCAGCCATGTGACGGACATGTCAATATGATAATAACCATGTTAATCTTATATAGTGGGCTGACATATTTCAGCAGACAGTTAAGTTTTCTAAATAGTTTCTTTAGTACAGACTTATACTGCCAACACAGAGTGAGACAGAGAGCACTGTAAAATACATTTATGTGGTGTGATTTCTCACACAGACAAAAACTGTTTTAGTTCTGCATTTCAAATACAAGTAAATATAGGGGCAGACATGGGGGATACTGACAGAAACACATTTTAATGTTTTAAAGTACCCACTTAGAATCATATACTTTCTAAGGTGAGTGTGCTTTAAATGAAAACTGTTACCTTGTTGCAAATGCTTTGACATACAAATTACCATATGCAATAATTTACAGTATTTTTGAATGCAGTTGATTGTCATCATTATAACATTAGCTGTTCTACTGGGATTCACATCAGTGTGCAATAATTAGTTATTGTATAATTAGTTATACATCAGTTACTCATCTCTAAACTCCACTAAAAACAAGTCATCAGTTTGAACATCTTTGCAGCTGCTTCACAGAATCTGCAAAGAATCTGAAATTGGATCCAAAAGTAGCAAACAGTCATGTTTGTTTTTCTAGCTGATAGCACCTATATCGTTGTGTACATAAATGTGATGTTGTATATGGTGTTTATATAGGAGTGTAATTACTACAGAGCTCATCCAAAGTGCTTTACAGGACAATGAAGAGCACAGTGGTGAATACTAAAGGAAGCAGATTAAGAAGCCATCAAACACTTGCAGTAACACGTGCACATCATTTAGTCTTTCTTGAGTATAACAATGAGTACAACAGTGTTTTTCTTAAAGCCAGCAAATAACTGACACGAATTAAAGATTTATTTGGGGCCGCAAAATATAAGTGACACCAATTAGTAACTATAAGCTACAGACTACTCTAAACCAGACCAGAATTGTTTATGATTTTACAAAGATAGCAAAGAAACAAATTTGTGGATGGGCTAAAACAAGCATCCAAAACCTTAAAGTTTTCAGCAATGAATGATCAAAAGAAGTACTGATTGTGGTAAAACCAATTTTAAATGTTTCGTGGGGATATGTCAATATTAACCCTAAATTTAAGCCTGAAGGCCTTGACACACTGGGGGCATTTTTTCTATTGTATTTGTGTGATTCATTTGGATGTTGTTTCACATATTTGGAATATTTTTAAAAAGCGGCACCATTTTTTTGCACTGTGAATAAAGGCATCAACCAATCACATTCGAAATGTTCACATGGAGGCTCAGAGTCAACAAGACGGCAAATCTTTTCACTTCTTTCAATCTTGACAAAGGCAGCCTTTACCAGATCAATTCCTTCAATTCTTACCTTTCACAATAAAAGCCTTAGACATATTCAATGCGTAATTGTGTACCAGAGGGAACTATAATTCACTCAGAGCATTTCGCCGAAAGGAAACTCAATAAAATAGCTTACAGAGCTATACATCACTTGACCTCAGACAGACTCTGTCAATAGTTGTTCCCTCTTCGTGCGCCAATCTATTCAAACCTTAAAGTGTTGCAACTGTCGCAAATTCCCTTTGCTGACGGTATGAATAGTTTTGATCAAAAATATTCGCAGGCTAGAACTTTGCATTTTTCATTCGTCACACCCTCTCTGTAAAAGCCTATTGTGAAAGATATATTGGTATCCGATTCAACATTGTCACTATGATTTAAATGCTAATGACATGTAAGTTGCAACCAAAGACTTTTAACTAATTAAATTTAAAGCAATTGTTAAATCAAGAGTAATAAAATACTTGTATGTTAGTTAACAGTTGATTGAATAATTGTTGCATTTATTCAATCATTCACAATAAACCCTAGATGTTAGAAAGCGATACTGGCACCCCTCGGACAATGTTGATGTATGTGTGAGTAAGCATGTATGCATGTCTCAGCACAGCATAAATATTGATATTGGAACTATCATCTTTTTCACTATAAGGAATTTGTCAGACACAGCGGTATCCTTAAGATGTATGAGAAGCATGTGATTGCAATTACTCCACTTGATTCGCTCCTGGCATACTGATCTGTTTAAAATGTCATCGCACAGTTGGTGGGATATTTCTCCGTAATGCACAGACCACTGCCAACCAGTAGTAGACTTATTTATAGTGATGAATCTGCAGATACATATATTTCTTTTGGCATCTTAAAGCCACAAGGGAGAGGAAGGGGAGATGTGTGCTTATAAGAGAGACGGTTTGTTAATGGATTTTGGCACTCTGTAAAATGTACATGTAATAGAAGTTTTGATCTACTGAAGATTAACTTTGAACTTGGTATGCGTAGTTCACCTATTAAGAGTTAATTATTGTACACTACAAACAGTCATCAAACAGAAACATATTTACAAAAGGATTTTCTAAATAGAATTATACAATTAATGCCTATACATCCTTCTCTTTTATATGTAAGAAGTATTAAAATAGCTCACTGAGTGCTCAGCGATCTACAGAATTGAAATACATTTGAGTTATTTGATGTAGAAGCTAAGCTAACTAAACTGTTTATCCTTGATTATTTACTCTTCAAGATGTATTTTTCAGAGTTTAGATGTGTGATGGTCAGACAAACGACTCAATAGCAAGAACCACACGAGAATGAAGTGAAGTGCAAAAATCCAAAAGTTTACTGAGCTTCGAGTCCCAAAAGGCAAAACAGGCTGTAAGCGGAATAGTCCGGCTCCATACAAAAATGAATATACAAAAAAAAAAAAATAGCTTACTAATTAAGGTAAACAAAGAAGCAGGCTACAATCAAAAAGATCCCAAAAACGGCTGAGGTAAATCACTGGGAATAATCAAACGCTGGAGAGTCTTGTGCAAGAACTGAGACAATCTGGTAAATGGGTAGTGAACAGCTAGGTGTATTAGCACTGGGAGGTCTGATGAGTTGATGGAACACAGGTGAGGAACAAAACAGGTGGGAAATTAAACAATGACATGAAGTAAAGCAAGCTAGGAAGCATGGGCAAGTGAATACAAAATATAACAGGAAGTGAAATCGAGTCGTCACAAGATGATCCTATTATCTTTATCAAAGACTAGAATATATGGCCCTGACCATAGCTCTGAAACATCACTTGCCTAACTGTGCTGTGGATTGATAAGCACCACGGACAGCGGCATAGATTTAAGAAGCAGTCGGATTTGTGATTACGACTTTTTCTCTGAGTCCAGCCCTTTTGTCTGTTTCATCTTGGATCTATAATAATCACATAACCATATAGCTAGGGGGGTGCTTTTAGAAACAAAATAACCAAAATAGTCGTTCGTTGGGCGTTTTGCTAGTCGCGAGCGACCAAACCAATCTAAAACTAAATAACAAAAACCCCTACCGGCTTCATAAAACAACCCCGTCTCCTATGAATTTACGTTTCCATACTGTTGTGACCAGTAAAATGAGGACACAGACAGAACATGGACACAATGGAATGGGATGTATTGCAATCATATGGGAGAGTGGAGATGGGGGAATGATATCCTGGAGGTATTGGTGGTGGGGTGGTGATGATGGTGTAGGAGCAGCAGCGCGTGGAGGGATTTGAGGGAGGCAGAGGTAAGGAGTGTTATTTGTGAGTGGGCACATAGGACGCGGGTAGAGATGTGGCGATCCTGTGGCACAGCAGACAGAGGCGAGTTAAAAAGGCAAAATTAATTTCTTCAGGAGGTAACTCTAGAAATGGGCTGAATGCAAGTATTTACCACCAGAGTTAAAACAACAAACTGGCAATGAGAGCGTTAAGAGCTGCGGCTGAAATCATAAAGAGTAGATGAGGGGAGTGATTGCAGGCAGGTGTGTGGAACCAGGAAAATGACTGGGTTATGTTTAACGAGTACGTGGTTAGATATAGAAAATATCATGGTTTGGCCTAAAAACAAATATGTTTGTTACATTATTTAATTAACAAATGGAAATTAAAACCAATGAACATAGACATTAGGTTTTACACAGGAGACAAACTGTCTCCTGGGTGAAAGTCTTGTTTGTTTGTTATACCCATCCACCCCGACCTCCCCTTCACGAACTTCTTCTGAAATGCATTTGTGATATGTCATAAAATAACATATTTAGAGAAAAAATACGTTTTCCTCAATGTAATTGACAATGCAGTTCTATTGTATGGGACCCCACCAGACCCCCCTGATCCCCCCCCCACCCGTCCTCAATACCTTTCTGATGTCAGAATGGGCAGGGCTATGTCTGACAAGTTTTTGTTACTTTCCGAAACTAACAATCACATCCTTTTCCCACAATGATTTGCCAGCACAGGTGTGTGGAAATTAGCACATTTCTTCTCGAAAGCTTTCTTTTTTTCATTCTTCACATAATCTTATACTTCAATCACTTTCAGTATTATGAACGGCTTCGAAAGTGTGCACCATTACCCCCATATGAACGATTATTGCGTCTCATCCCGTATGATAATGTGGCTGTTCTGTGCAGTTAGTTTGAAGCATACTCACGCTTTTAAAGTTATATCAAGAAGCATACGGAAGTCGTTAACCACAGCCATGGCTTCCCCACCATTTTGTATGAATCACTTTTACGTGGTTGAGTTGAGTATAAAAACAACTTTCAGTTTCCAGGGGGAAGGGGACTGATGCAGCTATGTCTGTAATCAGTGAGTTTCCTCCCTCTCCACACTGATTCGCATTCTGTTATTCAAGGACTTTGTCAGGGATCAATGTGGCATTTACTTCCTAATGGAACTGTGTAATAGCCCAAATGAAGATGGAAGAAAGCCCTCCTATTGACACGCATTACTGTTTAGTTTGCTTCCATTGTCCTAATTCTCTGTAATGAAAATGGAGACACTCGGCTGATCCATATTCTCTCTGTTCTCCATGATTCTCTTTTTTCTCACTATATTAGGGTACATTATGGTTTTAATTAGTATATTCAGTTGATGGGATTGTCTTTTGTGTTTTAATGGATTGTACAAGAATCCAATACACTGTTTCCAGGCTTGTACAATGTGTGCAACTGTGAACATTCAATCTTAAGCTTCATGAAGGACCCTTGAGGCTTTCTTACAATATAACTACTACTATACAGTATACTAAGACATAGTTTGAGTGGTTGTGCATGTCTTTGATCCAGACTTAAGACTTAGGCTACCTAAGGGTTGCAAGACATTTATTATTCATGTTCCCGAGAGGAGGAGCTGCATTAACTTTGGCGATTCTCACGTTTTTAGCATACTGACGTTAGCCTTTAGCCCAAAGCAACTCTGTGCCTTAGTACAACCCTTACACAGCTGCTTATATTGCATGATGGAGAGAAATTGTCGAAACCACATTTTGACTAACATAAGATTTTTGTTCTGGCCCCAGAAAAAACCCCAAATATTCATTCTGTTATGAAAACCACTTACAATTGGGTCTGTATTATGATGTATAGACTGGACACACGATTAAGGTGTGTCCAGTCTATAACAATTTTAGTTTAGATGAGGCTTTATAATGACAGATGATGCAGAAGCTGGACCTCCCAGCTCTGACAAAGGATGCTTGTCTTCCCCAATGTGTCTGGGTCCTACATGTGCGATTCGCTGAAACCAGAACAAAACACCCACAGTGGACAGTAAACACTCCCACAATGCACTCAACAAACAGAGGGCATGTGGTGGAGAGTCGTCTGGCAGCTTTTCACACCGACATGTCCTCTAAGGAGTGATCCACTGTGGACTGTCTCTGCAGGCAGGGAAGCACAGATGCTTAAGTTTGTCCAGTTCAAATGCTTTCTAAATATATTTCAAAAAAAAATCCAACCTAGCCTCGCTGTTCAGCTTGAAGGAGACAATTTACACAAGCCATCAAATCCTCACCTCATTGACTCACGCCAGGAAATTTAATTAGTGTGAGGAAGATGAAAAAAACAAAAAAAACATGAATGATTCGTACTACAATGCAGATAGAAAGAAGTTGTGTCACTGTGTGTTTGTTTGTGTATGAAGACAGCTGTGGGACAGAACTTTTAACTGTTTTATTTCAATACGGCAGATCAAACTTGTTATGTCTCTCTGCAACCAACCAGGAATAAAGCTGTATAAATAACACAAACAAACGCGAGGACAGTGTTTTGCCTTTAAAATACCAAAATTATGAATCAAACAAAGCAAATACAATCATTTTCTTTGATCAATGGAGCCAATATGAATATTAGTATTTGGCAAGTAAGGATCAGATCCCGAAGAATGCAGGAACAACCTGCAATCAATCACAAGAGATTCATCTGGAGAAAACCAGAAAAAGGAAATATCTTTGTAATGAAAACGTCAAACAGAATATAAATTGACAAGTCAATTTAATAAAACGGACCGAAAATATAATAAACATGCTTCATTTGTCACTACTCTTTTTTTCATCTGTTCATTTAGACCAGTGTTTGCCAAACCGTTTCCCAGAGACCCACTACTTTAAAAGGCCTTAATGATAAATCATGAGAAGAGCAAATTTGTGTGTAGATGGAACGTTCCTGGCCATTGTTACTGCCATTTCACTCTGCATTATCTTGAGTAAGTAAACCAGCCACTTTGAAGAGACATACGTCTGATAAATAAAACATTTTTTGCATGTTATTGAAAACATATGTATACGCATGTTAAATACTTAATAAATGAGACCAAATTAATGCGTTTAGGTGGAGCCAACACGCTCTTGTTTTGTTTCCTCTTATCAGATAAATGTACGCGATACTTTCATATTAGATTCAGGCTACAGTTATCAGCATCAAACATTCAGGCAGCCTCATGTGGCATCGTTTGCACTGTTGGCTGCTAGCCACCAGCTCAGCCATCACTATGTTGAGAGCCGCATCGAGGCAATCCCTCAATCACTGAATCTGGAATTCAACACCTTTTAAGAATCAAAACACTTGCATGCTGAAGATGGACTGCCTTAATCACACAACCCTCCTTGACTGTTTTTCTCAGTATATACATCTGTTGACTGAAAGAACCCTTTACTGGTTTCATTTAAAGCTCAGAGTTTTCCTTAGTTGTAGCCTGAAATGTATTAAACATAGAGGGGAAAAAAATAGCCAGGGCCTTGTTAATTATGGAAGTGTAATGCATAAGGATTCCATTCATTAAAAGGCTCGCTACCACTGGTGTGGTAATCCACATTAAAATCCCAGTTCACTGGCAAAAGCCACATGGTGCCTGGTCCTCAAACCCCTCAGTGTTTTATTAATCATAAAGTGGGCCCCCATGTCTTCTGCATTTTAAGAAAACTAGATTAAAGCGTTAATCTTTTTTTTAATGCTCCAAAGTATCCTTTCACATATGCGCTTGATTTGCAAAGGCAATAAGGCTTTTAATAATGCTAATTGCAATCAACTGTTCACTCTTTATATTGGCAATCGTATGTTTAATGACTTGGCAGTGTGTAGGTGATACTGATTCATGGGCTTTTACAGCAATTAAAAAAAGAGCAAAGTCGTCATTATTATGTATGCAGCCAGTTAGTTAATGTGTCCCTCATGGGCAATCGATTCTAGCTAAATGTCTGTTTAACTCATTTAGAAATGTGTTTGAGGTTTCGACAGATTTCAGCACTTTGAAGTGAAACTCTTTAGCATATTTGACCCTGGAACACTTCTGAGTTCTCCACTTAGGAGCAAGATTCATACAATTGTCATTCAAGTACAAACTAACTCTTTCACGAATCCCCTTAAAATACTAATTTCTTATTCTATTATCTTTCTCATCTCACACATTGTTCCATTCACTCCGAAATCAGTATTACCTTTGCACAGGTAAGTACTAGTTAGAATGTGTCATCATGTATTTGATTATTGCTAGTTATACATGATTGACTTTGTAAAACCCTGACAAATAAAGAAAAAGATGTTATCTTCCTGAGATATGATCTCTTCTCTCATTGACATTGGGGTTAACATACCAGTGCTTTAGATTTAGTTTACTAATGAGAAGCTTAAAGATGGAATATGACCCCTGAGGCCATAACTCCTATGAGTTCTGTTTATATGCATTTGGTAAAATTAATTTTAGGAGAAACTTAAGGTCATCCAGATTACATTTTTACAACAAAAAAGACCAAAGTAATCCAAACGACAAAGACTGTGTTAGTCCATGCGTTCTACAACGAGACAAATAAGTGTTTTAAACAACCGTATCAGCAAGACGACGTCATTAGTCTGTTTAGGAAAAGATAATGGTTTGGGTTCAAATAAGTACTTTAAGTTGGTTGGAGGACTTTCATCGCCATGATTACCAAAATAAACAGTGGGCAAGGTTAGGGAACGATATTGGTCATGAATTAAGAATATAAAACGTTTGTTGCTTTGAAACAGGAAACATGTTGAGGGTAAAGATTCGTCCCGACCACCTCCCAACGCGGACTTAGTCGCTCTATAACAACGTCACCTCACTTCCTACTTTTCTCCCATCACAATTACTGTGGCCACTGGAGAGCTTTGTCACTTAAACATAAAACACACATCATTTGCATTTAAATTTAAGACAAAATCCACTGGATCGCATCACTAATGCAGAAAAAAAAGAAAAGCCCAAACCCCTGTCAGTCCCCAGCATTGGTACCTCTGGGCTGGCTAGGGAGCTCAATCAATAGACCCTTCCCACAGTGTACATTTTGACTTATCTATCATAGGTGTTACTAATTACATTGAAATTGACTGCATGACATTCAGGTGTGCAAGGGCTTCAGTGTTGTGCATTCTGGCACATCTAAATGGAACACAGTCATCAGCCATTTTCATACACGTCTGCTTTTTTTGCTGGGACAGGCTCATCGCATCCGGCATTCGTAGCAATGACTACGGAAAGCAATGTGCCGTAATTATTAATAGATATCTTACGAAATTACTTTAAATGTTATCCACTTAATCTTGAATAAGGGAGTATAAAGACCGCAAAAGCATTCACCGAGCCGGCGGGAGGGGAGGTGGATGGGTGCGACATATAGCGATCTTCTCTTGAAGCGAGAAGTCGACATTGATGTTTTTGTCACGTAGCTTGCGTACTTCAGTAACAGCACTCCCGTGGTTATTTTAATGGTGGCTTTATGGTTTTCTTCAGTGTTGAGCAGCCCACTGTACATGTGTATTAGTGTCTCTTATCCCAAAGACTTTAGTGAGATGAAAGCACACATACAGCATAGCTTTGCTTGGCTCCAGGAACGTGTCATTAAACCTTTTTGTTTTGAGAATTTACCTCGTTTGCAGTTTGGAGGTCTATGGATTCATTCAGATTCAAATGAACACACGCACATGCCTCTTATCTGTTTAACCACTGTAAGTAACAGCAATTCATTAACAGAAACAATTAAATTTTCGTTTCTCAGGCTTTCACACCCTGGAGGATAAATGTGTCAGAGGCTTTTGTCGTACCTTTAATAATGAATGAAAATCAATCCATGTAGATCATGCCCCCTTCTGAATGAGCAACTTCCTCCACCTGCATGGTAACAAATGTGTGTAATTTTATTATGAATAACTTTTAAAATAACTCATTTTGAAATCGGATTGCATCATACACAAGGAAAAAGTGCACAGATGATCTGCTCTTATAGGCAGCTAAAATGCTCACCCTGCAGGATTAGACAATACTGTAGAGACAACAAATACTGTTGCCAAAGGGAGCTATGCATCGCCTCTCTGTGTCAGGTCTCTCACCTCCTAAACTCGTTTATACTCCTACCACTATGACTTTTCTTTGAAAACACATTAGTACATCTGACCAGCAGCCAAAACCTGAAAAAAAACCATCTCATGAGAAACAACAAATCTGTGTCTGAGAACAGACTTGTGTGCTGATGGAGCATCCGTAGGGTCACTTGATATAGTATGTTGAAGAAGTCACAGAAGATGTTGATGTTAAATTATACATGCATTGTATAAGGGAACAAGGTTGTTTTTTTTATCATTTAATGTCATCGTGCGCACTTGATGCATTATTACAAAATGACCGACCAAATTGAAATATCTCTCTAATTGCTGCGGTCACAGGGACTTTGATATTCAAAAAGTAACAGTACAGATACGTGTTGAGAAAGCCAGATATGCATGTATATTTCACAGCAAGGTGATGGAGGAGAGGAAGAAAAAGGACAGTGGTAAATGATTTGGGAGGAGAAGGAAGAGCACTGATTGGATAAGAAACTACGTGGCGCAAGAAATTACTCATGTTAATCTAACACCTTGTCAGTGCTTGTATGAATCCACAACAGTTTATTTTAATACTTACAAATGGTTTTGAAAGCTCGCCTAGAACTATATTAGCACTCCAAGTGAACACAACAACCGCTCCGTGAAAAGGAAAAAAAAAACTCAAAGAAAAATATTCATTAACGCTTGGAGTGTGGCTGCTAATTTAAATTAACACTTGTGTAGTGTTAGAAAGACATGGACTGTTCAGCTCCAGTGTAATAAGTGATTACTGGCATTGGTATAAATAGGGCTACCCATGATGATGCGTGTTGATAAAAACTCTGATAATTTTGATTGCAAAAAAATGAGACTGACATTTTACGACAGTGAAAAGTTTCTCGTATGTTAAACTGCAATTTAAAACAAGAAAATAATTGCAAAAATAACGTTTTGTTTGAGTCGTGACTTTTTTTTTTCTTTATCTTTCACGAGGGAATAGAATGTCAGTGAAAATTGTCAAGCCGTAATACAGACTTGACGGCTGATGTTTATCAAGGTTTTATCACAGCATCCTGCCACTCTGCCAAAGGTATTTTACAAATTAGATTAAGTGTAAAACTTTCTCTTGGCAAGTACTTCCAAAGTCATTAACGTGTGTGTAAATATGACACTTCAACCAACGTCCCAACACTGACGCAACATAACTGTTTGCAGCCAAAACCAAAGAAGCATTGCTGGTGAACAGATTCACATGATGTAAAACTAATCGTGTAGATTGTGGCATTATTAGCCTGTGATTATGTGACTAATGTTGGCTTCAGTGAGCTCACCGAGTGGTTTAGTGGGTTCCAAGGGTTATTTCTGTCTCTGTCCAGTCTTTTACTGATCCAGTGACATATGGCACACTAGCAAACCAACATCTTTCAGCACGGTCAAACTGCGTTGTCACTGTTTTCTTCCTGAATAATATTGTGGTGGTGAAAGTATCAAATCGAGGCACGTTCAAATCACAGCATTTTTATAGTAAATTTACTTTGAGTGCCATCTGTATGCTCTTTTTTCTTTTGCATAAAATGTTTCCATAAAGGGATAAATGATCAATTTCTCTATAAGTCGAGACACCATCAGCAAAAACATTGTTCTTTTTTCATGCACCAGTCAATTTTGAGAGTTTGGGGCTGTTCTGCTTCCATAACATGTCTTTACTGCACTTTGTCTGTATGCGTCTGTTGATTTCTCCTAAATTCACCAAGAGTTAGTATTAAATAATGATAATTTGCATATTTAAATAAACAAATAAATTCAGAAAACAGTGAATTATATTAGGTGCAGTAAGTGTTCATCTTTTATTTTTGACAGTTATTTCAGTTTTTGATAATCAGCCTTGTGTCATTTCAAGTGACGGGGTTCATAATTAACACCTATGTGAAGATTTGTGTCTTAAATTACATGTCATTAAATGGAGTAGTCTCATGGCTAAATCACCTTCTCTTTCCTGAAGTCTTAGTGATTATGAATTGTCAACGTTTTTGTAGCTCGCCGATGACTACAATCCTATTTAACCCAATCAATTACTCCCCGAGCCCGTCAATACATTAATCAGGCTTTAGAAGTCCTCTCAGTGCTGAACAGAGACCACTGCCTCGTCTGGACCCCATCCAATCAGAGAGACTCCAAACCCAGCAGGGTTTCAGGGAGCATTTCATTTGTCTCTTCTTACAGCAGTTTTGTATCAGTACACTTGTTATCAGCAGAGCGATCAAAGACATGTTGTGTCATTCTTGTCATTATTTTAATTCTTTTGTTTTCTAAAAGCTCAGTGAAGCTTCCTCATAAGTGTCAGTAATACCGTCTTATGTTTTAAAGACGTAAAGGCTTCAATAAGCTCTTTGTCACTGCTAATGATTACCTCATTATAGGCACAAAACTACAGTTTAGTTTTGATCCCCAGTTCATTTTGTCGTATCACATTTTAAAGGTTATTATCTCTGTTTCCATGTGATCACATACTGCTCAGCTAAGGCAAAACTTCAACAGAAAAATGGACAAAAAGACTCCAACTAAACGACGGATTGGAAACAATCCACTGAATGTACAATTGTCAAAACAGTGCTAATGGTTCTTAAGTGATTCTGTAATTATTTGTTATTTAAGTTGACTTTCCAACGGAAACAGCACAGCGTGATTTAACAGTAACCAACTATTAAAGTCCTCTGAACTCACTGAGTAAAGTAGAAAATGGATTTAATTGTACAAAACTAAATAAAAACATTTTAAAGCCCTACTCCACCAAAAAATGGATTTGCATCAGTTGGATGTACTGTGCACAATAATGTGTTTAGTTTGACATTAAAAGGCACTTTTTACATGCGGCGGGTAAACTTTAGAGTGAACTGTGAAGCAGAATCTTGTCTAATATTTTAACTTTTGAAAAAAAAAGTTCAAGGTAGATTTGTAATGTTTCAATGAGGGGAAAGGAGTTCATTGGCAAAAAATAACGGAAACTTAAGTTGAAGTGAATAAACCATCAGTTTGGTTAAAATTCTCTCGAGTGCACAAAAGCAAAACATGACTCATGAAAGTCTCCAAAAAAGACATCATATCTGTTTTTACTCTCCATCTTCTCCACCTCAGGAATCAGGAACTTCCGAAACGATAAAATACGTCAAATGAAATAACCAAATATTGTGGCTACGACTTTAACAAATCTTTTGATTGAGAGTCATGGGTGATGTATTATAATTCAGCATTCATAATTCATTTTTGCAGAAAGTATGTGTAGTAGTAGTTGTTTGAACGTTGTTTACTTCCGGGCTGTCAGAAACGAGAGAGCGACAGGTGCAAATCTAGCTGATCAAATGGATTGGGAGCTCAGTGCTGGGCTCAGCCCTGATTACCTCCCATAAGCCCGATCAGCTGATGCCTCTAAAGGCACGCGTCCGCTGTTTTTCATGGGCAAATCCACAAAGTGGGGGATCCAAAGAGGATTCATTAGGCTCTGGTTTGGGTTAATCTATTTACAGGTATGCTAAAGATATTAGTTAATCATCCGGAAAGTCCTCTCAGCCACCGGACGAGTGTCGGTCCGTGCATCAGTTGGACTTCTGTGTGCTCTGTATTCACAAAGTGGGGGATCCAAAGAGGATTTATTAGGCTCTGGTTTGGGTTAATCTATTCACAGGTACGCTAAAGATATTAGCGAATCATCCGGAAAGTCCTCTCAGCCACCGAGTGTCGGTCCATGTGTCAGTTGGACTCTGTGTGCTCTGTATTCATCATGAGCATATCATTAAAATATTAGAATATTGGATCTACAGGTTGCAGCTTATTGGTAGCAACAGTATCCTTAAAAAAAAATACTGAATATCTGGAGTCAGTCTCAGTTCAAGGTCATCCTCAATTAATCAGTAATGCTGATTTTAGAAGCATTCACAATGTGAAGCAAAAAAAGTGTTCGCTGAGGTTACATTCAATTATTGTCTGTCAGCTGATGGGCAAAGTGTTACATGGTTCACCTGAAGCAGCGCCGACACATTCTTCAGCCACAGATGCATTTCACCAGCATAACTATGATGTCATTATGAAACAAACCAAGGTGTGCCTGATCTTCGCAGCATTTTATGACATTTGCAAAACTTGTATTTGGTGTGAGCCTTAAAAAGTTTAAAACCCCCTTGTGCAATGACACTGCTATCAATTCCTGATGAAATCATCCTGGCAGAATATAAGCTATTGCCCGGCCGTTACCCAGTGGTAGATGTCAGAAAAGGTCATATTGTGCTGGAGCTGCTCCTCGGAGAAGCGGGGCACTGTTCAATCCTGCAGAGATCATGGCATCCACCACAGGCCTGTCAGCATGGAGAGTGAGCTTTGGGAGTTTGATCCTCAACATGGTCACAGGAAGAAATATGAAATCGGATTAGAGCGGAAACAGTACGGGAGCAGCCCGGAGTATTTTCGGCACATCTTGTTGTCCTCTGTATTTTTGGAGGATGGAATATTATCAGAACGATTTGGTAGGAAAACACTGGCTATTTGCTAATGTGTATCAGGTATTCCAAATAGTTTTTTTGTTTTTTTTTTATCTAATGTAGCAGATGGGTCAGTTGGATGTCTGCCACACAGTATTTACAGCTCACATGTATCATCAATGTAAAAGGGGGCAATTCATTCTTGAACGATATGAAAGGATTTTTGTTGTTCATCCAAACCGCTTTTTAAATATGTTTTTATTTGTACGCATTTTGGACCTTCACTTTAAGATCAGTGGAATGCCATCGGCGTTATGCAAGGTGAGTTTTGGTAGAATTATTCTTCCGGAGTTGTCGTTTTGTGGGGTTACAGGTTAAGTTGGAAAACAAAATTGCCCCATTCATAGCACTTCCAAACCACAGTATTTCCACACTGTGTTAGTGCCGGTCGTGGATTACATTAGACTACATTAGAGTTGAAGGTCAGGTTAGCAGCTCTCTCCTGCTCTTCATTGGATTTGGGTACGTTTACACTCTAGCTAGGGTTGCCAACAGTCCTGTATCAGCTGGGAAGTCCCGTATAATGGGCTGAAATGGTCAAGATCATCCAATCACATGCCTCCATATGCGCATCAGTTTTGTATAGTGTAAATGCACCAATTCCTGCCAAAACAAAAAAAAGGGGAGTGGTAATATCTGGTGGTGTTTATGGATTAACCTGCAAATATGACTAAAGATACAAAAAATAAACGTCAGTGCAGCTGCCTACAATGGGAAGCAAAAAAGGAGTGGGTTACAACCCTCCCGATTTTCCCGGAAGACTCAATTCTGACATTTTTCTCCCGATTTGACAAATTGTCACACTTTTTGGTTATTTTGTCTGAAAATATTTGACTCTTTTTCTAGTTGTTTTGCATTTCTGTGTAGTTTAGTTTAGTGCGTCTTTGTAGTCATTTCATTGACTTTTCTGATTGACGTTATGATCATTTTGATTCTTACAGCAAAATTCAGTGTGAGCTGCGCTCGTCGCAGGGTTCAGCGTACATCACAGCGCGCAGTGCCCAAAGTCGGGCTTTGGCCAATGCAGCGGAAAGCCGTCATGGAGCGACACAAGCCATTGGAAATAATGAGTTTCAGAGCCAAGTGGTGGGTGTTGTGAAAGGGCTTTCATTGAGTGAGAGACAGAGAGAATAAAGGAGAGTAAGAGAAAGAAGTACTCAAGCACAGGCAAAAAAAATCATGAATGGATATAAACGTTTGAACATTAGTATATGCAAGAGATTGACCCAAGTTACCACCAGAGGAACAAATTATTCTGTATTATTTCCGTAGAATAAAAGATATGCCTCTTTAACATGAAAATGCTGTACTTGTTATTTTGCTGTTCAGGAAACAAAGTCTGTGAAGCACTCAATTTCTTTCTGGAGGAGGACCCCAGAGCCCCCGCATTGGTTTCAAAATCCTCCCTTCTTTTGAAGTCTCAAGGTTGGCAAGTATGACTTTACGCCGTTGAAAAATTCTCAATTGTCCACGGAGGTGAGAATGACCTAACTCAGCATGTTTCCAAAGAAATGCAAAGGAAGGACACCCTAACAAGGTGCAAACAACATCAGTGCATTCTTCATGACATCTTTAAGTGGAAAATGACAACGATACGGCTCAACACGGACTCGGCAGTATCGACTGTCTTGCTCATGTAAGCTCAACTGTGTTTTTGACTCAAATGTTGTGAAGAAGATGCACTTGGGAAAGATGAAAGCTGAGATGATTAGAATGATTTTCATGGACCAAAGACTGTGCAGGATATTTTAAATGGTCTGTCCTCGACCAAAGGTCAATCCGTGTACTTCTCAGTTGCCACAGATGCCTCAAAAAAGGGAAATAGAAAAAAAATGTTTCCAGTGTGCGTGAGATATTTCTCTTTGTCAGATAGAGTGCAGTGCAAGTTACTGGACTTTTATGAAGACAGTGATGAAACTGACCTGAAGCAGCTTGTGGCTGCTCTCAAAATGACAGTCAGTATTGATACAGAAAGTAGGACAGGGTACCATAAAAACCCGAAGCCTGAATCCACCAGTGAGCAGCAAAAAAATATCTATGGAAAATGGAGACTTGGTGAGTTAGATTCCCCTCTTTTGCATTTGAAATGTTTCTGGTTTTTGCTGTAAAAAAGGTCCAAATTGGGATTTCCTTGATCATTTATTTTGAGGTTTCTTCACATAAACTTACAAAATTATACAAAATTGTAAAGCTACATACTAAAATGGCATAAACACGTGTTTGCCTTTCACACTGCCATGGCACCGTGCATTGTGATACGCCACCTTTTGTCCCATATTTAGTAGTGAGAAAATTGTCAACCCTAACTCCAGCATGCCCTGCCAAATTTGTTATCTGGGAAGCACATTGTTTAGTCCTCATCCTCTTTTGTAACGTAGGGGAAGCATAACCTACTGTTTGAAAATGCAAACAATGTTGCATAAATCTACCCTTTTCGTTTTGCTTGTCCAGGACTGTAAGCAAAAAAAATCTGGGTGATCGTACTTATGACACAAGGACTAATTAGCTCTGCAATCTAAGAACAATGCAGCTTCTTTTTTACCATCTTCTACAGGGATCATAACCTGGTAAGGATGCTGACTACCCACACAGCAGGTAGCCTATTAGCATGTTATCATGTCTGCATCATCTGTGTGCATATCCGCGAACCCTTTTTACAGGGTTTTGAGATGAGTCAGCTGGAGACATTCAAATGTCAGCCATCGACACATTTTCAACCAACTCACATAACTGTAGCTTAATTACCTAGCTTCAGCTGAGAAGCCTGCTTTTGTCTTCATCTATCTAAAATCAAGGACCCATTGTTTCAAAAATACATTTCCCACCATCATCATAGTAAAATGCATTATGTGTCACAAGAAGGGCAGGGCTTGGAGAACAGACAATAAAGCAAATGTCATATCTTTGAAATAGCACTTCTTCAATTTGCAGATTTTGGTTTTTTTGCATGTGTTTTGTTGCTTTGCGTTTGGATTAAAGAAATTAAAAACATCAACTCACAATCGTATTACAATTTCTCCGTTAAATACCTCAGCAGCTTGTACACTCCTTCAGAGCCAAAAACATTCCTCCTCCCCTTTCCTCCTCACAGCTTTGGATGAACATGGTGGCTACAAAAAAAACAAAAAAAGTCTTTTGAAGATTGTTGACAGTTCCAGCAAAGGTGCTCTTTCTCCTGCGACAGCCGTTTGGAGATTCATTTGTCACCATCCATCTGATCCTTTCTACCTTCTAATTAGGAGGAGAATACAGGGCTGCAGTTGTTGTGTGAAAAGAGGAGCAAAGAACAGAGGCTGAGCATCCTGTCTTCATGTGTTTCCTGTTGAGAGAACAGGCTGCGAGAGCTGTTTTTGTCAGTGGGGTCCAGAAATCACATCATTGTCTGAGGAGTCATCAAGGCTGATGAATGACTCTTGTTATTCTCCCACTAAATGGCTGCTGAACAGGGTGGTCGTGGACATGGAAGAAAACTGCCCATTATTAGAAGTATCCATGCATATATGAAGTGCTCCGTTTTATAGAAAAAATACCCTCTGCTTCATGCTAATCTAGATTCAAAATGCACAGATGAAGAAGATCTGTGCAGGTATTGAATATGCAGAATACAATGAATATATTACAACAACAAAAATGCATTTAATAGCTGTAGTAAATCATGAGGCGCTGTTAAGATCCTGTATGTGTGAATGATGGGGTGGTTATGGATGAAGTGATTTTAATGAATGTGTTCATTGCAACAGAACTTGGGCCATATTTAGATAACACAAAGCAAAATGTCCTGAATAGAAATAATTGTTTATGTATTACTTACAAGTATTATACATGTTTTTCTTCTCTTTTTGTGTTCTATATGTATATATACACACACTAAATTCCATTCTACTCATTACTCATGTTCTTTGATAGCAAAAAAATCCAATACATTTGTTTATTTTACAGCTTCTCATTTCTCGACTCACCCTTGCTTTTTCCGGTGTTTGTTGCAGGTGTCCCCCCCATCCCTTCTGTGTTTAGCAGACAGCAACCTCTGGTTTTGCCGAGTGAAGCCGATGCGGAAGTGTCTTAAAACTTGCATTCTCTCTACTGACCAGCAGGGGGAGACTCCTCCGGTTGCAAAAATAACTGATTGTATAGAAGTCTTTGAGAAAATGACCGTACTTCTCGCTTGATTTATTACTTCAGTAAACATGACTTCATGGTCTCAATCGCTAGTTACAAGCGGAGTATGCTTTAGGGCGGGCTTACTGCGATTGATATGTCACTGCCGCTACTAGAGACGTATCCGGCATCTCTACGCCACTCGTCCGCATTCCAAATATGGCAACTTATGTTCATCGGTTGCAAGCCAAGATGGCGATGACTGTATTCCAAGATGGCGACGGCAAAATCAGAGATCCCGAGGCTTCATAACAGTAGTCCACAAACCAATGGGTGACATCAATATGACTAAGTCCACTTCTTATATACAGTCTATGGTGTTCAGCGAAATACTGAGCAGAGATATTGGTTGTCGGCAGATGACCCCTCTGTCTGTCGGACACTTCACACCTGACTGCCAACTGAAATCCCCATATTATGGCCAGCAGCTCCCTGGTGTGTCTTCTAATGTGCCATTGAAGGGGTTGGGGGGCTTTAAAGCGACTCGGTCTCATCTAACCAACCGCTGCCTGTTCACACATCCTCACGGAGAGATTTTGATGGATTGATGGATGGTGAGAGAACGCCACAAGGGGATATTTAAACGAGAGGAGACTAGTTCCCCGAGGGGAACATTGCTATTGTTATCAAAAATCATCTGTCTAATGCTTGACCCACTCACACGGGTTAAGAAGATGCTTTCTCCCTCCTGAAAGACATTTAGATGTAGGGATATATGTTAAGGCAGTGTGCTGTCTCATAAACAGATGGTGCGACATTAAATGTGCCATCTTTCATGGAATGCAGTGCTGTAAATCTACATTGTAGTAAACCCTGAGCCACGTTCCATTTTATGCCATGCAGCATTTGTGGAGGTACATAGCCGGATATCAGACCTCTGAAGGGATGCCCATATCTATTCAGCAATTTCATACTTTAATTTTACCTCTCAGATTGTGAAACACACTTCACTCAAAGACGACAGAAACAAAATTGAACTCTCAAAATCAGAAGGATCCATACTCGACTCAGAAACTCCTAGAGTTATGGGTAAACAACAGCTAAAGGAACACAATGAGAATGAACAATGAAGTGAAAACAAAATACGTACAAAACTAAATGCAATTCAGTCTGATTATCAGGCCAGGTGGCCTCTTCAGCATTACACTTGCCTCAAGTCTTAATCCCAGTGCGTGATATGAAACAACATACGCACCACTACTAAAACCTAGAAATAAATAATAATAATAATAATGACAACAGCTCTCATTTTAATCTATGTAGCTGTCTGCACCGGCTCCGTGCTGGCTCGTATCTCAGCTGCGTCAGAGAGCACACACTGCTCCAGTTTGACTAGCCCTTCATTTCTGCTCAGCAGCTGGGAAGCAAGACACGAGACCGTCTTGGGTATTGAAGAGATGCATGTTTATTCATGGGCAAACTTTATCCTACTCTGTACATTTATGCCACCAGACAACTTAACCGCTGGGAATCCCTATTGAAAGCGAGATGTTAGCGGTCCAATCCACACAGACTCTGTCTCCGTCGGCTGGCTAAACTACCTTCACCAGGCTGACTGACAGCAGAGGTTTTCTGAACCAAAATAGTTTTCATGTTTTGATTCATTGATTTTATTTCCCTGCCCACTGTAACGAGTGACGGGAATTTCTGCTTTAGTGAAACAGGTGAGTTCACAGACTGTAAACCTTGATCAATCAATGTCGATACGGTTAATAACTTCAAAACGTATACAGCAGGTTATTTGTGGAATTGAATCAGCCATCTATGTAGATGATGCAAACACTAAATGCAACACAATTAGACTTGAAGCATTAAAAAATGTGTAGGGGTCTCTGTGACGCTCCTGCTCAACCACACACTCGCTACATGACAAGCAACTGAATTTACTTTACCCCCAAAAGCCCTTTAAAATAGGATTGAAATCAATGATAACTAAACAATGATTGTGTTTATTATATTTCATATGCACAATAAAAGAGACCACTGCGGTGCAATGCGAGCCTTCAGATTAGTGAGTCTTTCAACTTTTGCAGTGTTATCTTTCCTAACCAACAGTTTCGACCGGCTTCAGAATCTTGTAGGAGAAAAAGCAAGGTGACCAAGAGAAGAGCTTTATCACAGAAGACATTTTTACATCTCATAGCATGAAAAGCACATGTAAAAAATAAAAAAAAAATGGATGAATTCCATTTAGCTGCTTTGGTTTCAGGGTTCTGCTATTGTGCATGCTGACGCACAGTCACACTTTCATGGTTTACTGGGACACTTGAATAGAACAGAGCCATCGTTAATGTTATTGGTAACACCTGGGCTTTCCTCTTAATGACAAGTCATCATGTCTGCTGTGAAAAAGGCTGCTTTTCCTTACCTGTCCACTAGCTGCTTTTCTACAATGTCCTGCTCACCACCTGATCTAATCCTCTGCCGGCCCAGCTGCTCCCAATTAGTCGTTAGCCCTGGTGTGCTGTATACTGCTCAGTTTGTCTCCACCTGCCTGTTTATTTTTTTGCCTGAAATCCCTTTCCTCAGTTTTACTGTCCTGCTTGACAGCTGATTCTGTGTTTGCTTGATTTTGACCTGCCTGCCAGTTGCCAACTGAAGGCCTGAACTTTGTACTAGCAGAACTGCTTTTAACAACACCTGCCTGCCTTGACTCCCAAAGTCTTCCTGTGGGTCCAATAACATGTTGTCAGTTGACCTCAAGCATGGCAGTGTTCTGGAACAAGCTGTAATTGTTGTAGCTGTTTTGTTTCCCCAGCTCCACTTGCTAAATAGCTAGGGATCCAATAGATTGCAGACACTAGCAGTTTAAAGCCATATTACCCAACCTTATCTTCTGTATATCAACCTTACTGCCAGCCACACAGTACAGTAATAGTCTGTTCAAGCAAGGAGTTCGTACATACATTTTGTGATGAACAGACTTCACATCATTAGTGTTCTGTCCTGGGGTCATTTGGCGGTTTCAGGTCTTGCAACAGACAGAGGACACAGAGCCTGTACGGAGATCTACTGACCTACTGGTCACTCCTTAATTAATGGGGAAATGCTGTAAATAGAGTGATATACCTGTCACATGTGTTTCACAGTCAGACCCATAAATAATGTACACATTTTTAAAAAGTATCATTTGCTGTTTTAATACATTTAAGGGGGTATTTCCTCTGATTCAAATACTGTAGGACACATTTAATGCTGCTTTCCAGACAACTGAGAAGTCGGAATTTTCTTAGTTGACATTTCCAACTTCCGACCTCCAACAGGTGCGTGACGCAAAGCATAAACAAATTGCATAGCTGACCTTGACAAACTGATGTTTCTTTGACAAGTGTACACACACACACACACAATTGAAATTGCAGCAGTGCAACTTCCACATTCTTCTGGCACTTTACATTTTACTGAATAACTGGTTTGCAGAGAAAATAACTTGCAGTGATTGTTCACCATAACAAGCGACCCAATAACATGGAAACATTTAGCATTAATTTACATGGAGAACAGGTTTTGCTGTATGATAGTATGTATTTTTTGAATTAAATACAATTTTTTTTTTTTAAAGTTCTGAGTTGTCTGGATCAGCATTAGTAGTCTGCTCCATCGTCAATTCTTTTTTAAATTTTTGCCTAGAGTTTTTGTACCTGGAACATTGGTAGTCACAGTTTTGTCAACAATTTTATTCGACAGTCCTTTCACAAACGTCACGCATGCATGCACCTGTATGTGGCTGACCTCTTCACATTCATGAATCCACCCTATAACCCAGAATTTATATCTGTGTATTTCCCGATAAGTCACAAAAAGTCTGTTGAAAAACACCTTATTATCTGGGTGTGCATGGCCATGAATGCAGCACTCGTATATTTCAGTTTTCTGAAATGCAGTTGCTCAAGTTTTAATACAAACGTTTGTATGGTTAACAAGCTATCCAGATCCCAGGTGTTCTGAGGGACACAGAGTCCTGAATTCGTCCTTCAGTAGGAGGAAAACGGCAATAACAAGCCTCAGATGAAAGCTGAGATTAAGGAAGGAGAGGCAGCAGCAGAGGCTTGCTCCTCAGATAATTCAGGTCTAATCTACACTCTGCAGGTGTGGAGTTAGCGGTTAGCCAGGTACCTCTACAAAGATTTACCCTCAGCACTCATCCGGTGTTATCATGCCAATAGAAACCATGGACACACACTAGAGCACACACTCGAACACATCGCACAAATTAATTCAGGAGTTTGTCATGATTAAAGTTCCATCAAAGTCCTTTGGTTTTCAAAATATAATAACGTTTTTTTTTTTTTTAAATACATACCAAAATATATATACACAAGACAGCACAATAGAATAAATGATAAGTAACAATGTTTGCATAATAGGGGACTGTATGCTTGATTAAAATGAACCAAACAGACAGCAGAAAATGAAAAAAACATGGCTAATGAGCTTTAATGTGTTTTTAGACCATTTTAAAATGATACTCCACTGATTAGAGGTATTGTTCTAGACAAAGCACATAATGTTAAACAACCCTTTTTCTATGAAAGGCAGTTAATGCAGGTTTTGGAGTTTTGTTGCAAATCTTCAATAACTTTGTTCTGTGAATAATTGAGATTTGGTGTAACGTCTGAAAAGCTGTATTATTTTTGGAAAAGGATGTATTTGACTGAGTTGCATGCAAATAAATACTGGTATTGAAAGCGCGCAGGTTTGTGCGTGAGGATCACAATGGAAGTAGTGTGTTTAGCCACATTTTGGTATGGCAGTTTCTGATGTTATAAGTAAACTGGTGAAGTAGTTTTAGTTTCTATCAATGCGTTGAAAACTATTCACTTTTTAAAAAGACGTACATGCCCCAGGTGTTTTCATTTAGGCTAATTAGACCTCTGCTCAGGTCTAATAGAGCGATGTTTCAACCTCATACTACACACTAATTCTATATACCCTGCGTTAAACCGTATAGTTATTGATATTTCTTATGTTTATGCTGTCGGTAGTATTCAAAAAATACTCCATTTCCTTCATGCATTGCATTGTGGGACAATATTTTACTTTTTTATTTTGTTATGTTAGTTGACAGAAGCATAGCTCACAGAGGCCTAAAAATAGCAGAAAACACTACTCTAATCCGAATGTGACGTATTGAATTGGAACACAGACCGTGTACGGATAAAAATAGTAGAGGGGAAAGTTATCCGGGTTAACAGGTGCAACAGTATTCTCAGAGTGAGGAGAATGTCAATCAACCACAGACAAGTGAACACACCTGTGTGAGTGTGACCAAGCTTTTTAAATATTAAAACCGGTGCCTTCACCCTCTGAGGCTATTTGATCAAACTGACTTTATCCATGCTATTACCTCACCTATATTGTGTTAATCATAAAAAAAAAAAGATAAGATAAAAGACATAATATTCAACAAGGCTTTATGTGTTTAAACATATGATACTTATTCTGTGACCTTCTGCTTCTTGGGCAACTTGTTTCAAAGCCTTTCAACACCGTTGGTTTAAAGCTTTGAGGATCTGAGGCTCAAAGAGAATTCAAAATATAGCTTGGGGCAATGTAATCATGTTTTAAAAGTGAGCGTTATCATGTTAAAACCAATGCCGAACAGGTAACCATTGAAGAGAAGCCAGCATTTAGTCTTTTTAGCGTTTAACGTCCAAAATGTTGAACTTGGCAAAGTGAGAGAGAAATGTGGTTGATGACAGAAAAAGAGAGGATGGCAGGATGTGTGTGTTGAGAGAGGCACAGGAATAATTATCGATAGATTAACTCTTTAAAACAACTTTATTTAGGTCACCTGCTTTACATATTTTAAATATGTAGACCACCAGCGTTTATTATCTCCGCCAGGAAGATCATGCATGTGTGAGTGAGTGAGTGTGCACCTCTGTGTCTGTCCATGGTCAATCCCGCAACTGCATATTTTGGGTGGCCGGTTATGGCTGCATGCTCAAGTAGCTCACATGGCTGCGGTGATTCACCCTTTCTCAAAACACCTTTGATTGTCTGTTTTATACAGCCTTATACTGCCATTGACTGCTTCTGACTTTTCACTCACTAGCAAGTGATAACAGCTGAGTGCGCTGACGTTTACTGTTTTGGATGGTGTTTGGCTAACAGAACTACCAGTACACACACTGAGTACACCGCCACTGCTCAACCACTGCTATGTGGGTAGACAGCTTGGAGGGTTTCATTTTGTTTTTGGCAAGATTGTATGAAATGTATTTCATGACGACTTTGAGCCGAGTACTTGCAAACATCGCCGCTTGTTTTTTGGTTTATAGTTATGTTATTTCTGCATAGGACAATAAGGCTTCAAACATCTCAGTGAAATTATTTCTTTGCCATTTTCTCAATCAAATGACCGTAGCCTTTTAACCAGCCAAACATCTCCAAAGTTAGTTTGGTTTGAGTTTTTTATTAGTTCCTAACAAGTCAGCATTTCCCTAACCATTTTCCCTGCCAATTGGTTCTCTAAAAACCTCCAGCACATTCTTATGTTCCGGCTCAGCAGGATAAGCTATAAAACTGCAGTTCATTTGTCTCCTCTACAGATGGAGTATTTAGATGGATACTGCTCCTTTCTGTGTTTTAGTGCTGTGGGCTGTGGTGTGGTATATGGCCTTGCTACTCAGTCTCCTCCTCCTATTTATAGTTAGCCAGCTCTCAGCTGGCAAACTCTCCTTCAACTTCATTTTCCCCACACAGGAAAGAAGCATTTGCCCAATGGACCATACATACAGTATATACGAGTGTGCTTGATAAGTGACAAAAGTGAAGAGCTCCAGTGACTAACATGCTTCCTCATGCTTTGTTTGCTCATTTTGAATCAGTAAAAATTGCAAAAAGAAAACATACAAAATGACCATTTGTAGCAGAACTGCTAAGTAGTGTAACCATTTCTCAATACCATTACCAGCAGCTATAGTTGAGTTTTCTCATGTCACCGAACAAAAGCTTTCTGGTTTCAGTCACAAGAGGAACTTGTATAGTCTAAACTGCAGCTAAAACCTGCTTAAAAAGTCACACAATGTCCCTAGGTTTGTTTATTTGTGATGTCGTCATGAAACTATTTACGACAAGCTTGTAAAAACTAAGTCAAGTTTAAGTTAATTGACTCACAAGTGTTATCAGCTATAACTATTGTTGAAATTGTTATCATCAATATGCATCTAAAATAAACCTCCAACTTCAGGTTTTCCCAGCTTAGTCACACTTCTGTCTGGCTGCTGATTGGTCGACTGAACATGCCGCTGCCTTCCTCAATCCACTGAACATAGTCCAGAGAGAAAAAGTTGCCTGGATTTGTTGTTATCAGATTTGTCTTAAGTGTTCTTGAAAGTTGCCAAATCTAGCAAGAAAGTCATCAAGTTGGCAACACTGATTTTGTTGATAGTCCACACACGATGAATTCTAATTACTTTTGGGGATCCTCTGACTTTTCATCCTGCCGGTTAACATTGGACTTTGTCCAATAATTTTGTTAGTGACCAAATAATTGCAAAACTAATGACATTCCCAGCAGCTTCTTGCCCGATATCAGACAGAATTGTCACCTTGTTTCCATCGCCAGTCGGACATTGCCTCCATCCACTCATTTCCCTGCGGGGAACCAATCACTAGGTAGCAATGTATCTGCCGGCATTTTAAGTCAACACTGATCGGTCGTCACTGGTTTTGCTGGGGTTTTAAGAGTGGATTGAGCGAAATAAAAACAAAGTATGACGACGGGCAACAGTGACCAGACTTGCCGTCTTTGGCACAGAGCTTGACAATCCTTCACAACAGCTTGACTTTGCCATTAGCCCTGGCCCTGTTTGGCTAATCGTTAATCCCACCGCGGAGCTCATTTGTCGATCATTTTTTAACCTGGAAACCGTTGTAAAATGTCTTGATGCCAGAACAATCAGTCAACTCGAACTCAGTGAAGTGGGCGGATTCAAAGGTCTGGACCTTGAAAGATCCGCCTCAGCTGTGCTACGTGTTGAGTACTAATAACCAAATGTTAGTATGCCAACACGTCAAACTAAGATTTTACAAAAATTGCATGTTAACAAATGTTAGCAAGTTGGAACAACTTCATATTTCCTCAATATTTAGGAATGATAAATGGACGAATACTGGTTAAGGTTAGAATACTTTTACACTTTGTTGAGGTTCAGGAAAGGAATCACGGTGGTTAAATGTTATAAACACTGACTCGACTACTGACCTGAAACAGGACATAGATAGATAGATGTATACTTTATTCATCCCCAGGGGGAAATTTGTTTAAAATGCAACCGGAATTGAAGAGAATTTAAATAAGAGAATTAAAAAAGTAATGTGAAAGTATCTTCTGTGTCTTCATCTTTCCAGTCCAGTGTAGACAACACTGTTCTCTGAAGAGGTTGTTTTTAGTCAGCTTTTACTTCTGCAGCTTGAGCCAAACACTGGCTTTTAATGACACCGTTCAGTTTTCAGTGTCACAGACTTCCCCTATGAGAAAGACTTACCTCTTTATACCAATGTGTCACATTTAGAGATGGATGTTTAGAGCAGCATATTCATCCTCACTGAATAAATCCTTCAGATGTCAATACACTCAAGGACAGGAACTCCCAGAAGTTACGTGCCATCCTTCTTCTGAAGGAATGTATGTAGCTCTCCTGAGAATAGCTGCCAACATTTTCCCTATTGCTGACTTGTAATTTAGACATAAAACGCAAATGGTACATTCTGAAGGAAGAAAATTAATTTTAGATGACTATGACTTAAAACAAAATTGCTTTCACTGACGGTCATTTAAAGTGAAACTCTAAGGGTGAATGTTTGAAAGACATTTCTTTCCTTCAAGATTTGTTTTGTAAGTAATTCTGGGTTATGGTTATCTCTGTGTGTCAATATATATTGTTGGAGACAGTCTATACATCTTATGAATTAATTCATTGTGAAACAGTTGCTTGATAGTTTGATGTAAGCTTGACAATTTTGAATACTTCCTTTCTAGTAATATTAATTATTTTCTACTATTTCTATTTTAAAATAAGTGCGGATTTTCAATAATGAGCTCTACGTGTCCTCAGGGGAAACAGAGCCTCGGATACATTTATGCACAAAACCTGTTCTTTCCTGAGTCCTGTTGCCGTTGAACTCCGGTATGTGCCGGCAGACAGAACATAATCCAGGTCGAACAAAAGAGGAGGAAGACAAACTGAGTCCCGGATGGTGTAGCAGGATCTTTGGTGACAATGTTTTTCTTTAACAATGTAACCACCACCCATGAGGGTCCAGGTTGTCAGGATGTGTGAGGACATTTGATGGGCTGCCGGTGAGAGGTGTTTTCATTGCTGAAGGCAAAATTCCTATTATCTTACATGTACATTGTCCTGCAGACAGTTTGCAGGCAAAATATGGTTCAGTTCTGTAGCATTTTGTAGGCAAAGTAAGAATGCGATTCCAATGTTGCAGTGCATGCTGTCAGAATGAAGTGATAACTCTGTACCTTGTAACTTTTGAAAAATATCAATAAAGACATTTTGAAGTATTTTTTGGAAGAATGTAATCTAACCAGAATAAAAGGTACTTACAATGTGCTTTGATGTGTTACATATTATCAGTGTTTTGTGGTACAAGTATGTTGTTTTATATTACTCGATGAAATTATTTGTCTATGTTCTTTAAAACTAAGGAGCCTTGATATGTGTTTGAAGCAAACAATGACAGTATTTGCTATATGATGGTGAGTCCTTCAGTTATTATGAAACATCTGTCTCACTGTCCGTTTGTCTGACCTTACGTCACTGAAGAGTCGTTTTCTAGAATCCCTTCGGGCTTTTACCTTGGTGTGGGAAGGCGATGATGACATTCACAGGCTTTATTGCACCATAAACCACTTCCACTTCTTCCACATCTCATCAAACAATGATAAGGTCTTATTCAGAGAACATAAAATGGCTCCAAATCTAGTCAGCAAGACATCAAACTTTAGAACGCTTAAGTTCTTCTCAGATAACCTTATAAAAGAGGTGACATTTAGGAAACGCAAGCAAAAATCATAAAAGCATGGGAACCAAAGAGTAGTAGAGTAAGATTAGTAGAATATTAGATTATATCAAGGGAAACACATTTTGTGAAGTGTAGATTATTTAATATCAATGAAATGATGGATAGTTGTGACCACAGACGACATGTTTCAAGGCCTTAACACCAGCAAATAAAATGTCATGGTTAAATCAGTTCAGAGGTAAATCCACGCAAATAACTTTGAGTAAACTTGACACGTAAATTCCCGCCATTGACTAATAGGACAATCAAATTTCCCTTCTGGAGATCACTAAAGGTTTATTTTATTTCATAGGAAACTGTCTTAACATTTCTGAACTTTGAGGGAACGGAGAGGAGAGTCCAAAATGGAGGATGCTATTATGGTTTATTAACTGTGTTACACCATTTATTTATTCTGCTTTGTCGCAGAATAAACTCCAAAAAGACAGAAGTCTATGTACATCTCTTTAGAACTATGTACAAATATAGTCCAATGACAGAGCCAACTGGCTTTCTAAATCGGTTACCAAGCTAGCTCGGAGTGATATTTTTAACATGTAAGCTAACAGGCCCATGCGTAAGGTTGCATTAAGGTCATTTCATCAGAAAGGAAGGGGAGAGGTGGCTGTTTCCTCTCCCCTGTGAGAAGACACGGAGTCAAACCGTGTGCAGTCATTCATTTTCCATTTTATTTAAGTCCCAGCTGAACTGATCTCTGTGGAGGATGTCACCAGAAGCATGTTGGTGGGTCACAAACCTCACTAGCTGCATGTTTCCATTAAATTGTCATGGCTATCTTAGGAAAACCTGAATTTGCGAGTATCTCTGGTAAGCAAATTATCATCACCCAACAAATAACATTGTTAGATGTTACACAGAAGGAAAAAAAGGATTCATTTGTAATGAGGTATTTTTACAGTCCGTGTTGGAGTGCAACAGAGTTCATCCTATGTATAGAGATAAGTGGAGAATGGCCAACTATGTTTTAAAGTTATTCAAATCCTGCTTCTCATTATCACGTTCATTAAATGGCAAAATATTGGAAATTCGATTAAAATGTTTTTAACTTGGTATTTAATGTAGATGACATTCTACTGAATGTTCCAAAAGATTTTAAACGGGATATTTACATTTGTCTTTCCTTGTGTTACACTTCCTAATAGAAAACAGAATTTTGTCACATTTTTTTCTTTCAATCACAGCTACATCACACCTGTTTGGCCAAAGGCCCGCGTACAAATTACCTAGAATGCTGAATTCCTTCTCAAGTGGCTCTATGTTTGAACCATTATGTTGACCATAATACACTTCTTAGATGAGGGCTCTGTACTCAGGAATGGATGGATGGCCAGAGCAGAAGCCAAATGGACATAGAGCCAAATTGGCTCTGGTGCTTTGGATAGAGAAAGACAGCATTGTTGTTCATTTTTGCCTCCCCCGGTGTGAGGCTCTGGGTCTGTTCCACGGGTGGATGCTGTGCTTTTCTCTTCACACTCAGCCATGGCCGAGATCTTAAATGAAGAAATACAAGAAGCAGGTTTTGCAAAAAAAAAAAATTTGTCTCTTTCTGTAATTCTAACCATGTGCATTCAAATAAATTAAACTATTCAGATGGCCATTTATATAGCCAGTCACCTGTTCAGGAATTGAACATGCATGAATTCATTATGCAGCAAGACAACATTTTTTAAAAGGTTGAATTGATTAAGACAACTGCAACATCATCATTGTCAGTTGCTTTTTATATCATATTCTGTTATGCCGCATTAAATTGCCACTCTACAGTTTTGTCAACTAAATAACACAGTAAATTATTGCTAAAATTTGGAAACGATCTGTGTTCATGAAATGACATCACTTGCAACACAATTGCAAAGGAGCAAACTAGAGGAAAGTGCTAGAAAGTGAGGTGCAATTTTTGCATTCAAAAGATACACGTGTGCCTCCTACTGTCAAGGTAAGGCAGGTTTATTTCAATAGACGTATAAACACAATTCAAATTCCTTTACATAAGGGGAAGAAATGCATTAAAAACGTATTCAAAAATGCAATGAAACGTAAAACATACTGAATTGAAATAGCGTACAGAATCAGACCACGTCTCTTTGCAGGGGCTGGTGATTTGGAGAAGCATTTTACATATGAGAATTATAGCAGGAGAGCAGTCAGCTACCATCATAATAATCTGTTTAAAGTGCTTCTTGGGAAAATAAAGTCCATCGAAATAATGATGATTGGTTGATGTCAAGATTGTTTGCAAAGTAGCAGCCCACAAGCAGCATATTAATCATTCCCTTGAAAGCAACAAAAGTGCAGCTGCAACTGATGAGACTGTAAGGTCATGGCAACTGCTCCTTTTAACTGAAGGGCTGAAAAAATTAATATGAAACTGTTTGCTTGAAGTGCTGTTTAAGGTCAAGTATGAACTTCAGCTTTTAAGCCAACATGGGCCTTTAAGTGCTCAGAGACAAAAAATAATTGTGAATTTTAACATCTACAACACGTAACGAGGCAAATTGCAGCTCGAGTGGAACCTGAGGTGAGATTGTTTTTGTCAATTGCTGTTTTCAACTGTTATGAATAAACTTTCAAGCCCATCATGTAACATGTGAAAGAAAGCTCCAAGCAAGCTTATTAAATGGACCTTTGGGTGAACCTGAGGGTTCTCATTCTGAATAGATTTATATCAACTTGAAGGGAAATCTGTGCCCATGGGCCATACATGAAATGTGATTGTTTTTCTTACATATATTTATACAATCTAACCATATCCCTGGGCCACATGGCACCACTTGCTTGGTGCTAGAAAATGCAGGTGATCCATTCAATAGTTGTTAACATTTCACTCAAAAACATAAATGTCAGCACAAAATTCCGGTGCAATACATCTAATAGTTGTTGAGATATTTCAATACGGAGCAAAATGGTCAGCTGGTACTCAAATACAGATTCATTTTTGTCCATACAAATTGAATGGAGAATCGTTCCGTGCAGTCATCAAAAGAAGTTCAAACAATGTCCTGTCACTGGAGCGAGTCCTGTGTAGGGTGGTAGTTCTTTAAGCAATGATCCATGATGGTGATCTAAGGGTTTGTGGTTTGGGAGGGAGGGGCGGGACCTTCTGGGTGCTTTGTGACCTGAACATGTCTTCCTGATAAACCGTCAAGGGGCTCTGGTGAGCTATTTATGTTCAGCAGAGGCGAATGATGTTGGTGGGGATGGCCTCACTATCATCATTCATCACCAACAAGCTGGTCTGCAATCCATAATTGTTTGTCACCTATGCATTTATTCTCCGAGGATGAAATCATACTCTGATCTATTATGTAGACGCTGTGTTCTGAATTTTGGGTGTTGAAAAGCAGATATTGGCCACCGCTGAAATATTGCCGACCCAGAAAATAGCTTTGTTATCAAAGCAAAGATTAGCTTTTTTTCTCCCTTTTCAATTTTTCCACTAAACACATCTCACAGAAAAATACACCGCTCTTAGCTGTTCATTTAGCTGTTCTCATCTAATTTTCTCTGACATGTTATTTCTAGACGCTGACTTTTAGTATTGGACAAATTATAAACATTGCTGTGGTCAAAATGCATCAAATGATGTTGAAGAAACATGCTCATAGATGAAAGTTGTCATTTGTGTGGACAGAAAGAGGAGGACAAACCACTCGTCATTGAATGTTTTTTTGTTACCACCTTTTTCTGTTTTCATCCCTTTTCCTTCTCTGTACGCCAAATAGGCTTGTCGCTGGTGGGTTTTAAGAGGATAAAAAGAGGTGTTGTGTCGGTATGCCGGGTGCCATAAAATGTATCTTGTTAACTGAACTATATGCAATGAATGATTAGGATTTGATATGTTATTCGATAGCTTATTTTTTATGAAAGTAATGGAGCCTACTGGTTAAAATAAACTATTTGGTAGTACTTCCCATCTTTGCAGAGCGATGTTTTTTATTTGAAAGGAATTAAGGCCTGTCCCATATAGAAGAAGCCTGTCCTAAATACATGCCGGTTAAGTTCAGTGATTGAAGCAAATAAAACCCTGGACTATCAATTGCTGTTTTTTATGGTATGACTAGTCAAGGAATTTTATGTATGACTATGCATGACAATGCTTATGGGAAAGGTGCTGCTCGGAGATAAAATTGTGTAACCTCCTAAATGTCCTCAACAAATAAAGTATTTTTACGGCATTGTATTTCTATTTATACTAAGTTCTTAAGTACAAGTAGCAAGTCTGCCCATTTTGAACTGATGTTACAGTTTGGGTGTGTATGTCTTCCTTCGCTGGCCTTTCCTTTCCAGAGCTTTCTGTCATGTTTTTTTTTTTATGGCATACAAACAATAAATATACAGATAATAAGCCCTCACAGAGGCAGGAGGGTAAAACCTAGCTGATCTCTTGGGTGCTGATTACTGGATCTATACAGCTTCACACAGTATGCACCAGTGTGTGATTGTGGAAAGTTGATGTGAGCAGAACTGCTAAAGTCATACACCTGGAAAAACCACAGGACTCCTGCAAAAAACCTGCTGTGAAAAGCAGAGGGTGAGTCAATATGAAGTTCAGCAAATTCCATTTATCACACACACCGAGTTTACTTTGCCGTTTGTCCTCTTGTTCAGCAAAAGCATAGGAGGTATATTGTGTTGAAACCATTGAGGGCAGCACCACTCTATTGATTCTTTTAGGCTTAAATAAGTTTGGACGATATTGATGTCCTTGCTTCAGAATTTGTAGAATCCCTGTGCCTGGACACAGAACCAGCAATCTCAAAGGGCCATTAGCCAGCAGAATATGTTGAATACTGCATGGCTTGTTTGGAGAGGCCTTTTAGGGGGTAATTGTTCCAGCAAACAACTAATGCGTCTGCTTAAATCTGAGACATCCAATGTCTGTTTAAGGTGTTCGGAGCATACAAATTCCCATTGCGAATGCATTAATAATTATCTAACTTCACACAGTGCCATTGCCTCAATTTGCTGTGCATGAATGTACACGAATGTGGGTATGTTTGCTGCAGCTGGTAAGTTAGCATGAATAAATTAGTGTTGGAGCAAAATAGCACATAAACATATAACACAATGGTTACTATTTTTCAGTGAAAATCAATATGGCACTAACTACAACTATTATTCACTTTTTTATGACCTTGCAACCGATGTGAGTCAACACATTCTCCCTCCTAACTCGTCACAGCCACTTGTTCAGTGTTCCCATGCTTCAAGAGGTACGGCGTGTTAGCTTCCACTCGTGACATGCTTACAATCTCTTTTAAAAGTAAAATTCCAACATAGGTTGACTTAGATTTTAGGTTTACTTTTGGCAACAAGAGTACTTGGTTAGACTTAGGAATAGATAGTGGTTTGGGTTTAAATAGAGGCGACTGTGTCTCTGTAGTAGAGTCGGCCGAGCTGCAATCAGAGGATCGGCGGTTCGATCGGCTCTGCTAGTCCATACCGACGTGGCTCCCGTAGGCTTGTGCCTGTGGTGTAGAAATGGGTATGAATGATTAGATGGGCAGGTGGCCCCTTGCATGATCAGTATCAGCATCAGTGTATGAATGGGTGTAAAAGGGTGAACGACATGTAGTGTCAAATCGCTTTCAGTGGTCAGAAGACTAGAAAGGTACTATACAAGTCCATTTACCAAATAAAGTTTATTGTTAAGTACGGAACTTGTGCACATATTTGTTTGCCTCCCCTCCAGCCCACCCTGCACAGACTCTCACACTTTACACGGTGTTGGTTGCTCTGTTGGTCTTATAATAGTGTGGATAAGTTAACATTGGATTTAGTTGACGATAGAGGGTGCCTCGGTATCATACGCCGAGGGGCACTGAAGAAGTTGCAGTTTCTGAAGAGAAGAAACCAACAACCAACTAAGAGAAAACTACAGAAATTCAGCAGACAATGCTAAACTTTTACTGTTCAACCCAGAAGGAACATTATATTTGTTGATACTGTAATAAACCTGACAGTTGTGCAGCATTGTAACAAAGACGTACCTCTGTACGTGTAAGTATCTCTGTGAAGTGCTCTCTTGCTATCGAGCATAAAAACACACTGGAGTGGCTGTGAGTCATCTGTGTTAAGTACAGTACACATTCCTCAGAAAATGACCCACATGGGTATAAATCAGTGCGAGTGTCGCTCTGCAACGGCCCACTCTCGCCTCCCCTACAGAGCTCCCACTCACCATCACTGCACTGCGGGGTCCGTAACAGACAGTTCTTGGTGGAAAATTAACAGATGCAGTAGATTGCAAGGTACCTACCACAATGGTACCTACCATCAAAATGAACATCTGTATTGTTTGAACGCCATTACGCTATAAATGACAGTGTACCGGTAATTATTTTTTACATATAGGGTGTCAAAAAGGTACTCACTTATACTGATATACTGATACCAGAATAAATATGTAGTGTGGTGAGCTGTTAATTAATTCAACAAATTTTCTCACATTTTCTCTGTGTTTTTAACAAGTTTTTCTTTCAGAACACCTCTTTTTCAATGAAATTACAGTAAGAAAAGGGTGAAGCATCATTACTTATTCCTAGCAAGAGTATAAATAATTGTCTCGGTCACGACCAAACCCTCATTTCTCCCTTGTGTTTCCCTCTGTGTCTCTGGTTTTGCCCTCTGTTTCTGTTTGAATGTGGCGTGAGCGTGAAAACCTTTCTGGCTCTCTCTCGGCTCCTTTCTGATTACGGCTCATTCACCTCACCTGCACAGAGTGCACAGCTGCCTTCCATCAACCCGACAACTCCACAGTTTATTATTTGGGCTTAGATAGTCAAAAAAAATGATGTCCCATGACTTTTTCTTGACCTTAATGGAAAACGTCATGAGGTCAAGATAAGATGTGAAAGAGAATTCATAAGGAAAAGACAACCGTGGTGCTCAGAGAATATACAGTATAAGGAACCGTGGAACAACATTATGCCCTTTTGTAAGGGATGGTCCTGTGCACCCTATGCTAAAGGAGATAAGAAAGAAAGAATTGAAGCACATTTCCTTAGCATTTAGAGAATTGGAATAGCCCTTATCATGGCTGCCACTTAGACACTTCCAGGTTATTTTAGGATCCTTCCTGAGCAAAAAGGACTATTGGACGACAGCCCTGCACCGGTTCTAAATCCCCTCATCACTAGAGCATTGATTCTGCTACAGTGGTGGTCTTGAGCTCCAGGGTGCTAGATTTGTGGAAGTTTACTTTCCTCATGTTTGTTCTGACTTGCTCTAACCAGCTTGCCTGCTGTCTCTTCTTGCTTTGCCTCGTTTCTTAAGTGAACAATAGGAGACTGTTTATTTCCCTTTTAAGGCATATACAACAGCTCCAGCTCATCTCTGTGTTCATCCTCTTTTTAAATGCATAAAGAAATGACTGACGATGAAGAGGCGAATTGTAAATAAATTTAGATGGTTGGGTCGACATCAACATGTAAATCTAAATGATGTGTTTGTTTGGCACACAGAGCTTTGGCTCAAATCATATGAGGCTTCATGTCATCATATGCAGTATGGATGTTTTGCTTTTAGTACATTTTTCTGTTCAAATATATAGTGATAGTTGAAGTTTTTCCTCTTAGTGTGAATTTGTTATGTCTGTTATTTGTAGTGGCCCTCACCCGACAGGCTGAGAAACCACCTTTTCTAACAAAAGTTTGACATAAGAACACATTAACACAGCACAGCTGGTAACTCCCTCACAGCAGAACGCAGCCAAAAACGCCTGTTTGTACAGTCATCTCCAGGTTAATTAACACATGGAGAAGGAGCCATCTCCCCTCCCTGCCACTCTCGGAACAGTCTCCTGCCAAGCAGCTGCAGGTGGGCCAACCAATGAGCACAAACAAATCCTGCCTTTGTAGGTTACATTAATTGCATCCCACTTGAACAGAACATACCAACACCAAGTGCTGCAACCAGATGGGTGAGTGAACGCCGTCTCACAGGCTGGCGTTACACCAAAATTCAAATGCGGCCCCGGTCATAATCATTTGTCACTCTCTTTGTATCAAAAGACATTTTCACTTGACGGGGTGCCAAAAGAACTGCTGACGTGAGGCTACTGCTCAAACAAAAGCAATTTCAGTCCTATTCAGTGTTGTGTGCATTCGCACTTATTTGATTTATTTTTTTCTTTTTTTTTAAAGTGATGTAAATGGCTAAACTTGAATTTTTTTGTTCTGTCAGTATTACCTCATGCAACAGTCCACTGAACCGTGTCTGTCTCTTGTGTTTGACCTCAAGGTCGTGTCTCATTTTTGATGTGGTGCTATGAACACTGCCCCCCCCACACACACACACACACACACACCACCCCCCTCACCTTACTCCCATGATGACCACCGATGCGGTTAATCTCTTGCTGGGGGAGTCCCCCATAACAGAGCCGGCCAGTCTGCGGGCTAGGAGGGAGGAGTGCGTGAGGAGGACTGGCCATGGAAGGTTTCTATCACTACACAGTGCGCTCTTATCGTCTCTGCCTTTGATGAGAGGAAAGTGGGGGGAAGATAGTGTCTGAAGGTCAACACTCAGCACCGAGCAGCACCCTGATAAGGACTGAGCTCATACTGAGTAAAAGAAACCTTACAGCCCCGACTGACAACCGACAATCAAAAACGCATAGAATGGCTTTTTTTTAACGCAGTATCTAATGTTAAGATATGTAGCTATTGGGTGGATACAATTATTCTGGGCCGAACATTTACTCCCTGGGCGGGCATTTCTAATGGACATGTGAGACCTGGCTTAGCTTGGAAACACGCCGTTTAAGTATGTATTCCACTGGTGAAATGGTCGCTGGTAAGCTAGGCTAACTAGCTTACATTCGGACTCTGGAATCTAGTTAGCCTGGCTTGCTAACATTAGCATTGATTCCCACTAAATGTTACATTCACGCAGTTGACTGGTCCATTTTCTCACACAGAGTATTTAAATATATATATATATATATATATATCTATATATATATATATATATATAGATATATATGTTTATATATCTATATATATATATATATAGATATATATATATATAGATATATATAGATATATATGTTTATATAAATACAATTTTCAATGCTGTTGATTTGCAGCAGAAACTGTTCAGAGTTATATTTCAACAGTCCGATGCTAGTTGCACAAAATGTAACCAGTGGATCTGTCATGCGTAATTGTGGCTTGACAGCGTGCAGCATCACTCTAGTTAGGGACTGTAGATATTCGAGTGTCCGCCTCTCTCAAATTCCAATCAGTAGCTATCAGGAATATGTTTCCCTAAAAAGGGAAGATTTTAATTTAAATTCATCATGTGTATATGATTTTAAAAGCATTTTTGGATGCCATAATTCTCTCTTCTCTATCACACAACACAAAATGCCTCTCAGGCTCTCACCTCTGCTAAAGTAAGAGCAAATCTGTGAAAACAGGAGACGGCTCTGACTGCTCCTGACCAGGAACAGTGACCCTGCTCACAAAGTAATATTGATGCAGCTGTTCAGAGTTCCCACAGTCAGAGAGGACCGACCAAACCCTTTTAGTAACTTTAGTTTCTTAAGTTTGGCAGTATAATGACTTCTTAAATATTCTGTGGAAAGATTTGCTATTGTCAATAATTATGACGGATGATACTTTTACAGGTGCTGTCTATTGTCAAATGAGTAATTAAATTCCGCTTTTCTTTAAAATATGCAGAGCCTTCACACAATAGCAAATCCACCCGAATCAGTTGTTATAAAGAAAATAAGCCAGTTATCCAGTACTTATTGTGTCCGTATTAAAAGATGTCGGCTGTTCTCCAGTGATAACAGATAGTGGTGGAATAATATTATCTCTCCCCTTTGTATTTGAATTTAAATTGATTTGAATTACAATGGAATGCACAATATGCCATTTCGAAAAGATATAAAGAACATTTCAAAACATTTGGATTTGTGTTTGTTAGCCACATCTCAATGAATTACTGAACTTTTTTTTTTTTTTTAATGGATGATGCTTCAATGCGTCTGTCACTCACTTTTGTAATTGCGAGAACACATTTCTATCAATCATGCTTTTTTTTATTACGGCGCCTCAAAAGCTTTCAAGCCAAACAATTGTGAATTTAATTAAGCTCATGTTATCATTTCTTTTCATGTTTTCTTTTAGTCCTTACACTATTTCCGTTACAGCCGTTGCTCATCGTTGCTCTACTGAGGAGATCAGTAGACTAAGTTCCCACAGAGAAAAAACTTTGAATTAACTCTACCCAGTGTTCATACAAAAGTAACAGCAACCATCACAACTATCAGGCGCTAAATCTCATTCTAGTCATATGCCATGTGATGTGTTGGGGTCCAAAGATGTCCCCTTCAGCATTTAGTGTCGCACGTGCCGAAACTTGCCTATAAGTGTACTAGCTCTGTTTTCTTATGTCCTGAACCCACAGTGACCAATCTATTTTTTTTTATGGAGAGGTTCAAGTAAATAAATATACACTGTATGTTATTACTCACTTACTGGTAATCTGTGCATCAATTGGCCATTTTCATCTGGTAATACTATTTACTAACTACAGATCCAGTAACGGCGACCAGTTGAACAATACAGCTTTCATAGGATACGTATTTTGGGTTTGGGTTATATTGGCTATGTGATTTAACTTTTTCAGTTAGTGACATGGCAATAAATAGGCTGATGTCATAACTGGTGAAGGAGTAGAGAGTCGAGGGGAGCATGTCGGCTACTTAACGTGACGATCCGATTTAGCTCCACAAGAGAACATCCACGCCAAGAGGGATGTTTCAAATTATGACCAGATGGGACCCAATGTGGTTTGACTTGAGTTTACGGTACAGTTACAGCATCTAACTGATTATTTTTTGCACCTGATATAACATTGTATCTTTCTAATTAGATCTATCTATGAGCTTATTACGTCTGATAGTGTACCGTAAAATAAAGTGTGACCGAAAACTCCAGAGACACGTTTCCTGGTAGTCGCCTCGAGTATTTCTGCAGCAGTGTTGTGTGTTTTTCTTGCTCTCTAAACAAGATTTATATTATGACTAAGCAACTGTTGTTCCTCAACATTGATGTGCTTCAAGCTTGGCCTTTTCAGGATCATTATTCAACAAAATATGTCCACCTGTCACATTTGATCTACACTGTAATCAGCCCAGTGTTTTTATAATGTCATGAACACAGCAGGCTCCATTTTGTCATTCAGACATGAGTACATTACCCAATCAGTGTGACAGTGCAGCATCCAGAGTATAATACATGAATACTAAACAGGATGATTTTAGGGGAGGAATCATTGTTTTGCGGTGTTACTTTGAGCTGAGCTGAAATGGCATTTTAAGAGCAAATTGCCAAATGAAAGGTGTATCAAAGTAAAACCTTCATGGGTGACTCGACCAGTAAACATACAAGGATTTGAAATTTAAACAAAAGAAAATCGAAAAAAGGTATTTTTCATTTATTGTGTTATTGTTAGCAGTCAGTGTTTGATTACACCAAAATATTTTATGATACATCTTTCTTTTTTGCCTTTGAGACTAACAATAACTAAGTTTTTGTGTGTATTTAGATGAACACCATTCAAACACATGGCATATCTGTATATTATAGCTATGAAATGTTGTGTCAGTTATGGTTTAGATACCATGTGGTTGTGTAATTTGCTGTAAATTATAGCCTACTACGTATATACCCATTCTAAGTACACTACAGTATAATTGTCCATCTTTGATTCAGACTTTGTTGCATTTACATCCACATAAGCGCAAATAGAATCCTTGCTGATCGTGTGACATGTGTTCCCGATGTGGACAACAGTGGTCACAAAATGTGAAACACAAATAGCTTGTTGAAGGTGACATTTGACCAACAGTAAAACTTCAAAAGTGAAGTTCTTGGCAGGAAACAAGCAGCTATCTGTGTGGGAGTCAGGACAGTGTCTGCTTTCTAACCAGGTAGCCAGTTTTTTTTATGAGCTGGATGCTGCAGTGACAAATGGAGTAGGAAGAGGGAGGAAGAAAATACCAATACTTGGACAGACTAAAGGAAACGAATGAGAAAGAAAAGCAAAGACAGGGGGTAGAGTGAACAGGAAGACCAGATAATGCCTTATCTCACTGCGGCCAAGGGTACGTGCACCACAAAGTCTGACGCTGCAAATACTCCCAGTTGGTAACTCTTTAAAGTTTCAACTCTCATTCATGAAACTTTGATATTCCCCTTCGGTCTATTTGCTTTTATTTACATAAACAGTCTTGAAACTGAATTTGCAGGTTTTGCTGCACGCTGTGTGATGAAATTGGAATTGATTTTATTGATCCGAGTTTCACCCCGCCGGTGTTACTAAGCTGTGGTTTCTGATTTTAACTTTTGCGGTTAATGATCATAATATAGATCAACTGATGAGCACGAGGCTTCCAATAATTGAAGAGTCCCAACATTGGCATTTCACCAGCCTCATAAGCACAGTGCTTACACAGTCACATCTGAAATTGGCAGAGCAACATTTACTTTTGCTGGTAACTTAGTGACTAATGTTGGCCATTGGTGTTATGTGCAATTGTTACATTAGACTGTGAATACTGTGAATCACTATGGACTCGTCCGGGCTAATAGCGCAAGAGTGAGACTGATAATGCTTAAGTGCTTTAGATGATAAGGTTATAGCGAAGATGCATGGGTTGGAAGTAGAGAGCCTACAGCTGAGACCTGGATTATACTGCATGAGTTGTGTGGGAGTTTGTAAACTGATGTTTTACTGTTAGTTGGTAAACGTGGCCCCCAATTTACTTCAATTCATCAAGACGTTTCTTAGTTTTTTGCAAGGGTGACCCCTACTAGTCGACATTTCTATCTGGTCTCACAGTCAAAGCATAGAATTGGTGGACAAATGTGTTTATGAAACAAAGGGTCATTCCTGACCAATCAGATTTGCTTATGTAAAGTTTTAGTCGGGGGTACCGCTAGTTTTTTGATTCCGTGAGTAATTGATATACAAATGTTGATTTTGTGGTTGAACTTTGCTTTAATAAAGGGCTTTTTGTTTGGGGAGTATTGTTTATCTGAGGGTCAAAGGGGACAAAGGGTGTTGTATGCTCTAAAGACTGTAAAGCCCCCTGAGGCAAATTTTTTGATTTATGACATTGGGCAATGTAAAATAAAAGTGACATTCAAGTGACAAAGCCATCTAGTGGTCGTAGTAATTTTGACACGAGCAAAGGAGGAAGTCAGGTGATTTTATTATAGAGTGACAAAGTCTGTGTTAGGAGGGGTGCGTGGATGGATGGATCAACAAACATGTGACTTTAACACAGGAGGCTGCTGTTTGTTCCTCATTTCCATTCGCGAGTCAATGTTGTTTTTTGTCAAGTATGACCATGATCATCCATTGTCCTATGCAAAAATCTTTTATCCATCTGTAATGAGTCTTCAATGAGGAGTAATGATCCCACTTTACTGAAGAGTCATTCTTTATCTGCTACAAGACTTGCAGCTCCTTCAGTTCAAATAATTAGCAGCCCATATTCTGCCCAGATGTTCGTCTACATTATTGAAGAAAACTGGGGGGAAAAAAATCCCTGAATCAAGAACAACTAAGTTTAGATCTCTAATGGTGTGTTCACAAGCCACAGTTTATTTGACTTGTCCGAATCAGAGTGGAATTGATACTGCCGGGTTGTTTTCTATTTAGTCTGGTTCTGTTTCACAGTGCTCAAATTAAACCAAATGGAAACACAATGATTTGCGGAAAGGCATGTCCGAAGAAGCACATTTTTTTTTCTTCTATGCAGGGAATCACAGACTTTGAAATAATGCTGAAAAGCTTTGACTCGGCACTGATCTACTGTGCGCACAAATCCCTTCTCTTCCAGTTCATCTTGGATTGCATAATGACCATTGTTATTTTTGTGGACCTTCTTTGGCATATTCTGTATTTTCTCTTCACACCAGATGTCAAGCAAACATCAGACTTCTGCAGAAACGGACTAGTTGTTGAAACCGTTTTCTGCTCTGAGACCGGATAGCTGTATGTCAGAGATGTTCACAAGGTCTGTAAGAACCACTCAATCAAGTACGTATGTGCTTTGTATGTGAATACTGTTACACAGAATTGACTGAAGGTGAACCTTTCTAAATTTAGAAACCCATTTATTCCATTAAAGTGAATAATTTAGATTCCACCAGAGCCTTCATGCCTCACCACATCTTTGCTTCACTGTCTTCAGGAATGTTTCAATTCAATCTGTCTGCTCGCCTGCTCCTCCCCAAATCATTTGCATGTGCTCACACCCACACACTTTTTTTTTTTTTTTTTCCCATCAGCAATGAGATACGAAGATCACTTGTAAGAGGCTCTCTGCGCCCCCTCATCCCTGATATCAGCCTGCTCCGTCTCTACTTGATTCGAGTAGTCGTTGGCCGGCAGCGAGGATATTTTCTCTGAGACTGGGCTGATGCCAGAGAGACGCTCTGCGGTGGTTCCGTTTTTTAAGTTTTACCACAGCAGCCCATTAGGTCATACATTTATTACTCCTGACAGAGGGAGGAGGAGAGGAGAGGTAGAAAGAGATGAGATACTCGAAAGTTAAAATTTCTTCTGAGGATAAAAATAGCAGAATATAAGAAAGGAAAAAAGCAAGCTGGGCTGACGTGTGTGTGTGTGTGTGTGTGTGTGTGTGTGTGTGTGTGTGTGTGTGTGTGTGTGTGTGTGTGTCTTGTCTGT
>NW_022280058.1:2661862-2688586 GCF_004355925.1 Anarrhichthys ocellatus | reverse complement strand
TGTGTGTGTGTGTGTGTGTGTGTGTGTGTGTGTGTGTGTGTGTGTGTGTGTGTGTGAGATTCTTGATTAAAACTGATCATATTCCCATGTTAAGCCTTTTAGACAAGACACAAAAAGGGGTGTGGTTCAGGTAAAGTATAGCAACTAAAAGAGTTAATAAGGTTAGGGAAAGATCACGGCCATGGCAAAGTCATTGTTGAACTTACATTGATTAATTATTTGGCTACAGATGCAACATGCTGTTAACTCAACTCTGACATACATTACCTTATATTTATTCAATATAGGAAACGTGTTAGTGGCGAGTTTACATGTCAAGCATTTACCACACAAGGCTAGCTTTTATTTAGAGTTGTGTTCTGTCCTTTTACTCTCCTTCTAGCTCTCCTTTGATTTTGTTTATTTGCACATACCGTATATAGAAATATAAAGAGAGTTTTAACTGTGTACATTGTCCCGTATTGTATCATTAGTTAACACTTAAACAGAAAAGGGATAAAAAGATAAAAAACTAAAAATTGCATAATTCATCAAAGTTGATAGATATGTACAATTTACATAGAAATGTATGTAAGTTGAGATGCATTACAATGACATCCACCAAGTGTAATAAATCGTTCCTATAGTTAAAGTCCTTTCCAGATAATGTAGATGTTGACTGTGGTGATGGAAGTGGGTTGCTTCAAAGAGATGGTCCTCTGTATATCAATACATATTGATTAAATGAAGTCTGACAACCTCCTTTGCGCAATATTTACCTTCAAATATCTGACTCATTAGCTGCTAAATGGTCCCTTATGTCCACCAGCTAGTTTCTAACTTTGTCTTTGTGTCATTTGATGCTGGACAGATAGCTTGCAGTTTGTTTTGTTATTTTTAGCAAAAAAACAGCTACTTTCTGTTGAAGACAACGCTGAAGCGAGCAGTCAATCACAACAGTAATGTTTTTGGTCCTAAAACCTAAACAATGCTTTAAAAATGCCCCATAGAGCTGATGGGAACTGCAGAGTGATAATTCTCTGTGGGTTTGTCACTAATGACCCCTTACACAGAACATACTGTACAGTTATTTGATCTATTGCTGATATAAGAATAGCTCATTAGTTTTAACCAACCCTATACCCTTTTTGCCCATCACATCCTTTGCTAATACCTTGCCTTGAACACATTCACAGATCTAACAGACATGGTCATGATCAGTGGAAAACATTGATCTGACTGCAAAAGATCATGAAAATAATCCCAGCTCACATGAGGATAAGTTCAGTTTTGTCAACATGAAGCAGAAAAATGAAAGCTGAAAAATATAGGACTTGTGCGATAATTATGTTAGTAAGTAGTTATCAAGGCTGGTGAGTAAAATGATGATTTCATAGCAAATATCTTGTGCACATTTGATTAGTTTGCACATGCTAATGCACATAGTAACCCACTTAACAAACCGAATACTGTACATGAGTTGCAGGAGAGATTAAAGCGCCGCTGGCAGAGACGATATGGAGTGATTCCCATAGGCTTTTTTTTTCTCCCTTTCAGCAGCGATGTGCAGAGGCTCACAGGTCGACTGTGATAAATGTTCAGCATTAGAGATTATAGAGTAGTCAGTTTAATGATAAGTAGTGTTTTCACCCCAAATTACTTCGGCCTATTTCCTGAGGCTCATCTTATTTATTACCAAGTACACGGGCTGCATATATCAACCAGTTAATCGTTGGTTTCACATCAATCCCTTTTTTCATCGAGTGACCCGTATCACACTCGCTGTTGGGGGCCCCCTTTTCTCAAGGTGGGTCGTCCTCACGGGTTGCTGGACACGTGGCAACACTATTCCATTAATGGTCGACTCTTGTCTGACGCGGGTCAAGGACTTTGTTGAAAAGGAACTGCCACTATAGAGAATAGCCTATGGGAGGACATGCAACACCGAGAGGATATAGTGTCTCATATTGATCAGCAAAGGACCATTACAATGAGTACACTTTTTCGTTGTGAGGAAATTAAGGCTTGTGCAATTGACCCTTCGCTCAGTCCCGTTCTATGAACTTAGACTCGTCAATCATAGCGTAGCACCATCCGACCAGGGTCCGATAACTACACGGCTCCGCTTCATAAACTCTGATGCAGTTGTTTCCGATTTTCTTCATTTTCAGTCTTGTTTTGTGGATTTCGAGCTAGTCGTGGTTAAACGTTATGTGATGGTGATACTCATTACCCGATGAGGTTGAAAGAAGTTATACGTTTGAAAACATTACGGTTCTACCTTAAAACCTGTGGAGCTAGCATTAGCAGAGTGCTTTACAACATCATATAGCCTTACCATGTCTATGCTACGCTAGATACTGAAGGTATACCGAATGTATACACGTGCTGCTTTTACTTTTTAATGATTGTAATAGTGAATAAACACAGACCCGGCTTTACATTCATTGTCTTCTGTCTCGATCGCCAGGTGATGTGGTGGTTCACTTTTACACTGAGATCGGTAGGCATTAGCTTCTATCTTTATCACTGATGAATCAGTTTGACATCCTGGATATATCCTTCCTATATGCGTCTCTATAAAAATCGACTTCTTGTTTTTCCAAACATTTGATAATATTATGCAGGGAGTGCAGTTAGTGACAGTGTGGGCTGGTAGCTATGACAGCTTGACGGAGTAGCAGCAGGGGGCGGGGCTCAGCGAAAGGCCAATTGTCCACTCTACAATAGGAAATTGGATAGTTTTGAGATTTACTGGCAAAAGTAGCTTTTTAAATAACAACAAATTTGCTGCATGTTTGATGTCACACAGCATTATTTGTATTCGGGATGGTTTTGCCTCTGCCACCTTAAAAAAATTAAACTTAAGTATTTTCTTTGTTATGTGTCATGATTTCAAATGATTTCCTGCAGTACATTTGAGATCTGACATTTATCAACACAACACAACACATGGTGAAGAATGGCATTTTGAGTGTTCTCCCTGTTTCTTTCCTCCATCCGGACATGTGAAAATGTATCGTTTGTTGTGCCAGTTAGGAGCCTGAATGTTATGGGAGGCAATGGGGAAAAGTAAAGGACTCATTAGGTTTAAATCCAGGGCAGAGAGCAATGGGGGTAGACTTTATAGGTTGCCTGTGATAGGAGAAAATTATCCAAGAGGGAGCTGGAATAGAGGAGACAGGCAAACTTCCTAGCAGGAGAGAGAGATGATGATGGTAAATGATAGACAGCTGCAGGGGTTGGATGAGTGGAGATGATAAACGATACATAATCTGCGGCACATGGAAATCATGGGGCCCAATTGATTGACAGAGACGCCAATTGGTGGCCGACCAGAGGGAAAGGCAGGCTACAAGTCACGACTAAGTCAGAGTCCATCATTCCAGTTCCCGATTTATTTGTCAGAGATAAATCGGTGTGCTCAGTATGACAGACAGAGTGGGCTGTGCGCAGCACTCAAAATGGATAGAGACGGAGCGCACTAACTCTATAATGTCCACACAGGAGTCTCGTTCAAAGGTCTGACTCGGATAAATGATAACGCTAACCATGTGTGGCCTGTGTTTATTTTGCCAGTGAAGTGCAAAAATAATAATTATCTCACTCCACGCGAGTGCACCGCCTTTAAGACACACAAAATACAGTTGTTTCAAATAGTTGTGAATAAAGCTCGGGTGTATTACAAATACGGACCTCTTTTGGTGATAGAACACCTTTTAATGTCATCTAATACAATAAACGAATGTTATCTCAGCGACTGAATGACCAAACATTTCACAGTTGAGGGATTCATAGAAGCACTTTAGGGCTGATGTGCTGGATAAAGCCTTTATTAACAGAGTGGCTCTAAATGCTTTTCATATTAAACTGACCTGCCCGACACAAAGTGTTTGAGTGGAGGATGCACTTCACATTCCAGTTTTACGGGTGTCAGTTGTTCAAGCACTTCTTTTGAATTTATTCACTGAATATCTGTACATAAACATTACGTCCAATTTGTACTGTGAACCTAATTAAGTTAACCATGCAGTACAGCAATACGAGCTACACACTTGCAATATAAAGGGAAGGGACACGATAACAATACAATACTGTGCCATTCAATAACAGCCCGGCTTGTAGCATTATTGCAAGGCTGTTATATTTTTCCATTGCGACAATGGACGGTTGCTTTTGCTTTTCTGTAACTTTACATAGTTGAATGTAAACTCGACTTTTGTTTTTTACAAGAAAACTCCACAGAGCACCTTTATCTTGTGCTTTTCAATTAAGCACCTCCTGTGTTTAGCATTCCCGACTGAATGCTGGTCTAACTCTTCAACTGAAAGCCTCAATGTTTTTACAAAATGCACAAACCTTTGGCTCCACAAACACACCAGAGGAAGGAAACTAAAAACATTAGCATTTTTAAAATATCCATAGCCCTATAATCTTACAATAATATTCAACCACAAACTCTTCCTCACTTCAGACTCAAACAGTGAATTACTGTTGATGTGCCAAAGCAACTATGTACCACTGCATCACTTACATGATGTTGTGATTTACGCTGAAATAGTGCATTAGTTCAGACGAGCAAGGTCAACTTGTCTCATTACCTTGCAGCCACTTACTTACTTAAGTAAAACAGATTGAGGGTAATCGCTCAATATTCAACACAAAATAAAACAAAGATAGTGACAACCGTGGGACCTCATCAGCCAGGTGCTAAACAAGCACAAAATATGACATTTTCCTTTTGGAAGTCACATTTACGATGTCGAGAGGTTTTTTAAATGCTGCAATTTGGTGCATTCATGATTTTTGTCCCTGGCAAAGGCAACAATTTATGAATAAAAAGTATGAAATTAAACATTTCACTTTCAAAAAGTATGCTACAAGTGATGTTTTTCTTACTAAATAAAAAAACTTATTTTTACAATATAACAAATAATTCACTTCTGACGGAAATCTGTAGACAGAGCTCTTGCACTCATGTAGCACTTACTCTGGCAGTAAGAAAGTAAAGTGTATTAAATTATCTAGATAGCAGCTCGCTACCTACGTTGGCGTCTCCACTGGCTTGCGCCATGCATGCACGCGAGCATAGAAGGACGCAAGGCAGTACAGCTCAGGCAGGCAGGCGAGACGTCCAACTAATGTCCAACTAGTCCAACTAGTGTGGTATGGTTCCCTTTAGGGGTGTATGAAATCATTACGTACTGTATATCAACTCATACAGACAACAAACAACAGACATAGTTTTCACAGCACCCAACAAACAGAAAACACAGTACAACAAATAAGTAACACCATAAAAAAGACATGGGATCAATAGTAACTTAGCGCTGAGAGAATACCTATGACATGAATGAATATTAGTTTGCACAACACCCAAAAGCACATGGTCAAATGAGGTGAATGGGCTTCTTGCGTAAGTGTTATTTATTTCCACATAAAATAAAAAGTGTCGAGTAAAGCTTTAACCCTTCCCTTGGTGTGGAACCAGCTGTTGCCACTGCTGTACAAACAACACACAGCTCATTCCGAGTCATTAATCAAGTGACGCCTGTAGTAGCGGAATCATATATCATTCACCATAAACACACTTCCTGAGCAACTTTTAGAGGCCATGTGTTTAGAAGCTTGTATGCATATCATTTGACACGCAAATTAAAATGTACGATTCATTATATTTGTGCTGTCAGGACATTTAAGAGACATGTGGAATTTATGGCACAATGGATGTTCTGTGAGTAACGGCAAAAGATTCCAATGTGTGGCAGATAAAAGAGTATTGGCTGAGTGAGTAATTGACTCACCTTCTCCAAACGTCCCTGCCCTAAAGGCCAGGCCTGATTCTTATCAGAGAAGGGAGGGAAGTCTGAAGCTTTTCTTTCGGGTGACTTGTACTGTTATTTGCTCCCTGGTGAAGGAGTAAATGAGCTGTGAAGATGAGGCAAGAAAAGAGAGGGATCGACACCTTTCTGACCGTTGAAATGTGTTTACTCTAAACTCCCCTTACTTAAGTCAGCAGCTGGGTAGTCCACACAACACACACACACACACACACACACACACCTGTCCAGCAGATGCAGACTTCATTACTGGAGGAAGAAACAAGCCTTTGTTTAGAGCATAAGCACAGACAATTCAGACCATAGTGGAGGACTGGTAGTCTATTTCCCACAGTAAATGAAGTGTGTGAAGAGTGTTCACCATGAGACCTGCCTTTTGTGACAGTCTATTGTAGCTTTATAGATGTGATCAGACGGATACTGAATTATTTTTTCTTTTTGGAAGAAAAAAATATGTGAGCACTTTATAGAGACATTTCACAACATTCTCTGCTCACAGTGGTATTGGTTTTTTTTAAACCCATATTCTGTTTGAATATTGTTTATGTGTGTGTGTGTTTTCCTATTTCTCTGTCTATCTGCAGCTCTGTGGTATATGGCTGACAGTCCCTGAGCACATGCAACGATATGCTGCTCTGGGATTCTTCTCAGATGTTGCTAACCACAAATCTGTCCCTACAAGCAAGAAGCATGCAAGGAAATAGATTCTTCTTTCCATATTTCATTTCAACTTACAGATTTCTATTGCGGAACCTCGGTGGGGCCAAGAATAAATACAAATATATGGTGCAGTCCTTGTGTACAGGAGATATACAGTACCTTGTAAGAGTTTTTAAAACCACACGAGTATAGTTTAGGTGTGCAATGATTCAAGTGTAAGAGAGATCTCGTCAACTTCTGAGTTTATTATCAGGAATAAATCAAATAACATCTGAGAGGCTTGTAATCACACTACGCTACAAGGAAGCCCTGGTGTGATAGAACCTGTGATACGTGTAAATATGTGTAAAATGTGATTTTCGTATATATCTATATTGTTTTTTAAGGCAAGTTTACTTATGAAGCACATTTCATACAGGCAATTCCAAGTGAACTAAACACTTTAAAAGGAAATGAAGCATGAAAGGATAAAAAAACATTTCAAAAGACATTAAAAGATAAAAACAAATGAATAAAAGGTAGTTCATGAGCGCAGCGGGGATGATGATGATGATGAATACATGAGGTTCAATCAAAGGCTGTGAAGACCATAAATATTTTGAATCTCCTTTTATCAGAAAAGTTGGGACTCATCCGTATATCTTTTAAAAGTTAGTTCCAGCTCTGAGGAACATCCTTCGCCATGTTAAGTTTGGACCCTGGAGACTTGAGCACTATGGCAGATACCATGCCGTTAGAGATGTGTGCTAAACCATTGAGAGATTTAAAAAGAGGGGAAGCCAATACAGAGGTATGAGAATAGGTATGTGTTCAACGTTCATCTTTTGTTCGGAGACGAGCAGCAGCCTCCTAAAGTAGCCTGTGAGTTTCTTTAGGGAGACCTGAGAAAAGACTGTTGCAGGAGTTCAGCTTACTGGAAATGAAAACTTTCTCGAAGTCATTCCTGGATATGAATTCTCAGATTCTTATTATTGTGTTTTTTTATGGTGATAGAAATTAGGCTAGACTTTATTGTTGATTTGATAGGAGGATTTCTGACTTGTTCTTTTGGTTTCAAAGAGACAAATACTAATGAAAAAGAAGTGTTGGCAGTTCCAAAAATGAATTTGTTCAGTTCACTTGTGAGAATCTATGGGGTTGTAATTGCATGGTGACCGAGATTTGCATAATATGGCACAATGGAAACATGTCAATGTTTTTGGTTTTGGTCAGATGTTTGAAATACGGTCTGTGGTTAACATAAGCTTCAGAGGTTTTAATGTTTTGTACATAAAGTCAGCAGTGGAAGACCCCTTTATGTGTCAGTTGCTAACAAGTGGCTAAATGAAACTACAAAACGTCATCACGCTGGCTTTAGTGGTGTAGTTTGTTTATAGCCTATAACGTTAGCTTTTTCCATCTGGCAAATGCATTTACGCTTCAAAAATCATGAAAGTGGAGGTCATTTGAGAAGATTATCTTGCTGAACAAAATGTGTAGGTATTATAAAACGTCTGCAATAATCCAAAATAGACAGAAAAATCACATTGACTTTTTGTCGAGGGAATCAGTGCGATGCCAACGTCCGGGTTGGCCTACCATCAAACATTTCAGCATTGCAGGAATGTTGTTGTAGAAACCTGGTGGAGATCTGCACTCTACTCGGTGCACTTTTGAATAATGCTGGAAACAACAACGATGAAGTGCCACTTGTGTGTGCGCGGCTGCTGCCGCATGAGTACCATTGTATCCTAACAAACCTCCTTTCTCTTCTTCAGAGGAAAGCAAATGATTATGCAGCTAACTAAGCTCACAGGCAGGATGAAGAAAAGTCTCTGAGGATATGTGTCTCACCACACGGCACAGCTTTGTGGTGTCAACACAAACACACACCACATAAATGTGAGAGGACTTTGTGTACAATATAACAACCTGCCGGCTGTGAGAAGACGGCCACGCACATTTCTCTGATCTCATTCTTTTTAAAAATGTATGCAGGCACATTTCTGTACAATATTGAGAGGTTCCATGTCTGTAGTTGATATCCACTCAAGCGACCGGTATTTCTGTTTTAGTTAAGCATTTCATGGGTTGCTGGGTTCAAAACTGACTGAGAAATCTCATGCAAATATTTCCAGAGTGGATTCATGCAGTGTTGAATTTCTTTCGGTAAAAGCAAATGTAAGTCTGTGTGTTTTTGTCTCATGCTTAACTGTTGAAATGTGAATGCTGAGTGTTAAATGCTCCACTGGAAGTGCCAATGCAGAGAGGTCACCGCTGGTGCCCTGCGATTGTTTTTCACAGTCTTTTGCTGCATACACATGCCGACAAGCCCTGCCAGCTGCTATCTGCCACTGCCAAGACTGCTCCTGTGTGTGAGTGTGCAATGCATGTGTTATGAGATTATATATTAAAAAGGTAAACAGCTTTATCGCAGATTTCCGCTCAATTTTATGAAATTTACATACATTACATACATTAAAGCATTTACATTCCAGAAGACTACAGGTTATCGTGTGTGTGCGTGTGTGTATTACTCACATTGTGGGGACTCACTTTCCATTTAGGGACAACATGCAAGACCCCATAATGTACATAATTACACTTTTGGATGAAGACTTGGTTTAAGATTAGAGGTTAGGTTAAGGTCTGTTGCTGTTGGAATCACTAAAAATGATTTGTACCTTTTAGGTGAAAAATGTAACTATTTAATATCTGTACCTACTTTTGGACAAGATGAAGTGTTTCCGGGTTACTCTTTCCTAAATAAGATGATCCGACTAAAATGTTAGTGCTGCAACAGTCTGACAGTTACCTCCACCAAGCAGCTTAAATGACAAGGCTGGCAAAAATGTATATTTTCTTATTGGCAACAAATGCCATTAAAAGACAAGAGCCAGTTATAAATTGATCCCGCTAACAAGTATTGTCTGTGTAACCAAAGCCATACACCTCAACAAAAAACTTAAAAACACATCAGTGAACCGCAGCATTGCCTGAGTGACATGTTCCTGAATTACAATGAAAATAGACTCCGTGGATAGTGGCATGATTTTGACTCTGCCTTAAAAAATATCCCGATGCCCGACATAATTACTGGATTGTATTCATCCACGGCTGAAAATAGTCCCCAACAAACTTACTGCTTATTCCTTTTTGAGTAGAGTTTGCTAAATATGGTGCTCAACTGTTTAAGCGAATACAGATCCTTTATTTAAACAGTAAAACTATATATTTGGAACTGTTTTTTAAGTCTTCAATATCAACCAAAAGGTTTGGGGCTGATTGCTATAGAAATCATATATACATATATCATTGTTGGTTATGGTCTTTGCACAAGTATCCCTTGTTTTGTCTTGAACTATATTTCTATATGCAGATCAGTTTAATTCTCTTATCACAAAAATGAATTCAGAGCATGGTGCACCCTTGGCAGAGGTATGCAGTGTTTGCTGCTTCTGGTCTGTGTTCATGGTCACAATGGTGTTCATTTTACCCCCAAAAAATAAACAATGAAAAACTGGCAAAGCTGAATGTTGGTTGTGACTACTAATGCTCAAAACATCCGTTCGTCAGGCAGTGAACACTGTGATTCTGACTGCAGATATTGGAATTAGTTTCTCTCCCCATATTGCCCATCATCCTCTTCCACCACCATTACAAAGTTTTACTCTGCAGTGCTGGTATCTTGCCTTCTGGCGTAAAGCACCAGGGCTGATTTTCTGTGTCTGGACCCCCCTTTAAGTTCAAGCCTATCGGGCTACATTATAAAAAATAATGGCCCAAGGCAAAGTCCAGGTCTGGCAGGAGGCAAGAAGTTAGAACATCTGTTGATGATAGAATAACTGTGGGATATACTGTACAAGATTATAGTGATCACTTACACATGTAGGCGACCATGAGCAGCACTTTTAAAGTTGTTATCAAGTGCAGTGGGGTGTAACATCACTGCCCTCGCCAAACCAAAGTGTAATACAGTTTTTATGTGGGAGTTATACCAGCAGCCATTCATTTGCTCTGACAGAGCGTCCAGCATTTTGTGTCATATCACTGACCGGCCTGTGACTTGTCCACACGCACACAAACAAACACACACACACACTCGCACAAATACAGACATCACACATACATACAGAACAGCTGTCTTATGGTTTCACACTCCCTCCGGGCTTGCAGATGATGGATGTGAGTGGAATGTAACCTTATTTAGAAAGCAAATAACATTATCTTCTAAAAATATCTATTTTTCTATAGATCACATACAGAACTGACCCTTTATTAAGCCCTTCACCCCTCCACCTACTGTCTGTGAAACTACTTATTCTAGCATTCAGGAAAATAGTTTACCATAACGACAGAGCAGTTTATCACTAATTGTTGAAACAATGGGTCTACAGAGGTAGTAGACAAAGGCAGTTCTCCCATTACTAACTGGCAACTGTCGGCTGCTGATTTTGGCAGCTGCAGCTTGCTAGCTACTTATCGTAAATCAATCAGAAGGTATATCACTACCGCCAATATCTCCAAAACTAGGTAACTGACACTAAAAACAATCTAGATTGATAAATAGCACTACAACTAAAAGGAAAAATATGTATTTTTGATTTAGGGGTAAACTGTCCCTTTTAAAGCAGAACAAATAGTGTTGAATACCTTCCTTACTTCTGTGATTTTGATTATCGAGATGACACGACCCTCTTAAATCTGTATATACAGAGTATGTTTATGACCACAGTTCCATGCACATGTGTAGAAATCCAAGGCTTGACAGGTCGGCCATGTCTAGTTACAGGTGCTGAGCTATGATTGGACAATTGCTGTTCTTGGGAGGGGCATAGCAAGCCGTCAATTAATGACACATAAAACAACACCAGACTCACATTTTATGCTTTTATTTGACTTACAACACGCTGTTGTACAAGCAGTGCCTTTTTCGATCTATGGCAGATACTATTAGTATGTTTGCTAAATGGTTCAGCTGTTAATGTAAACTAACAAGCCTGGAGAGTTGATGTCACTTTATTCTCCATAGGATAGATTAAAGCAGCAGATCAAGTGATCCATAGATCCATAGATCAGAGATCACATTAGAATAAACTGTTAATGAATTAGGTCTATCTGTCATTGCCACGAATGTGCCATGGGACTGCACAGAATCTGTAGTTGTGGTTAGCTGCAGCTGTGGGGGTATCAGATTTCCCCGGAGTGTCCGTGGGGCTCAGGCGGGCTGAGAAAAGAGCGAGCGTCTGGTGGCTGAGGCGCAGACAGACACAGCCTGCTGACCTTTGAGCCAGTTGCTGATTCCGCTGGTGGAGGGTAAATAATGGTGACGTGCCTGTCACCTCGGGGTACAACTGCTCGGAAGTTTGGGGGGTGGGGGAGCTGTCATAAATTCACCAGAGGGCCCAGATTGGGTGGTCTGCTGCCTCCAACTGAAGGGCATTTCCATTTAGCTGTAGTGGAAGCTTAATGAACTAAACGCAATGACCGCAAAAAGGGCAATTCTAACACATCTTTCATCGCTAAACATGGCTGCTGAGGCATTGGCAAACAGTGTGGCCGCTTCCAGTGCAACAACCACCAGGGATCCCGAATGAGCAAATGACATGAGCTGTTCTTATTTTGCTCATAATAGCTCAATGAATCAAAATATTTGATATTAACATGACTCAAATGACTATTTGCAAAATGAAAGGGATCGCTCGTAGAGATGAACCCAGTGATACATATCAGTTGTGCAGCTTAATAGAGCTATTTTTAGCTCATTGCGTTGCGTTTGCTATATGTTCGGGTCACATTGTTCCCATCAAACCAATTTCCAGCAGCAGCAGACAGCTGTTTCTTAACTAACAAACTCTGATGACCTGACTCTACTGTATCTGAACAGCCGACTAATGCAAATATATTTCCTCCATTAGTAAGTGTTTCAAAACACAAGTTGGCCAGTTTAAGACCACCACCGATGATAAAGGCGACAACATCGGAAGTCACTGAAAAGTGCATCTATTAAACTGTGGCCTTGAAAGATAAATGCCTAAATCTAATTTACAAAATCAATTCAGTTCATTCGTCTCCTTCCGTTTGGTAGAAAGCTCCCTGCACCAATATGCCACTTCACAACTTCAGCAATCAATAGAAAATAAAAGCCTGACAAAGATTTATAGTGGGAGCACCAGCTTAAGAATAAATGAGTTGGAGGAAAAAAGGAAGTGTGCTCCTTTTGTCCACAGAATGCGGTCAATACGTGGGAAATATATGAGTCGTTGGTGACAATATAATTGTGTGGTGGCAATTTTCTCCTCCAAGCAAACGGCACCGTTTGTTCTTGTCCCGGTGTAAATAGAAAGTTGTAATTTCAGATTGTTATCGTTGATATAGTTGAATTGGAGACTCTAATTGTTAGATTTTTTTTTTCACTCTGTAGATAAAGCTCCGACACCATTTGGCTGATATAGACATTGACAAGGAAATCCAGTTTTAAAGATAAATGTGTTTTTAAAAAAAAGCATGTTACTGGTGTAAACCACTGCAAGATGTAGCATTGCTACTCGTTTAGTGGCCAGTGGGCAACTGCAGTATTTTACTGACAGAACAGCAGATGTACCCACCTTTATAGGTTACTATTATTTCTAATAAGAAGGGCCATCTGACAGATAAATGGATAGAGGCCAATGGAAAGGCGGTTTAGGACATTTCTTACATTTGTTGCACATTAACACTAAGAAATTAATGCTTTTCCAGTGTTTTCTGTGATATGATGTCTAAAGGACAGGTTTAAAATGTGTTGTGTAAATGAATATCCTTAACATCCTCATTAAATCAAACTATGCCATTTGTTTTAGCCATTGAATGTATTTACGCTCTGTAATTACCTCTCTTTATATTCTTTTTTTGTTTTTAGTGGCTTCAAATTCAAATTACCTTTCTAATAACAAGGGACTTACAGGGAATTGTATATTCATCTCATCGATTGGTGCTGCGTACTTTTTTATCACCAATACAATATACTGCTAATGGAAACCAAACATTTCCCACTGATGCTAATTCATTTTAAAAGTGTTCAATTGGCAAAACAAGTGGTTGGTTATTATGAAACACAACGTATTTGACAGTGAACAATTTTAAATATCGTCATGATGGTAAAAGGCGGATTATTGACTGACATCTTCATTCATCAACTTGAGTTGCTTTGGCTGTATTATGAACGGATACACCAGTTGCTCTCCTGTTGTATGTACGACAAAGCTACACAACAAGTGTTTGCTGTGGTATGAAACCTCACTTGCTGTCATCACAGGTAAACACGGGGATCCCCAAATCAACCAGGACTGAAATCTTCAAAGGGGAACTCCACTGATTTTACTCATCAAAGTCTGTTTACATGTCTTGGAGAGTAGAATACAAACGTATAAAGCCTTTTGAGGCTCCAGATGGAGCTTTGCGAAAATATAATCTGGGGGTGTGGAGTTAGAAAAACATTTAGCTTACCCGACCTCTGTCTGTTCCTGATTTTAATAAATACATTTTATTACAACGCCTTCAAAATAGTCTCTGAATCACACTATGTCTAGCATTTCAATATGTTCTTTTTCGAAGGAACCTAAATAAAAGAACAATAACATATGGCCGAGCATAATGTCCAGATGTCAACACGGAAGCGTTGCCATCCTCTTGTGACTCACAACATGAGCATCTGTGAAATGAATGAATCTAAAAATACAGTATATATGCAATTTGTTGTGTCTTACCATGAACCCACAAGCCTTGGTCATGTGTTCAGGATCCTTGAATATAAGCCCTGGCCGTTCACACAATGAAAAAAGACTTAAGGGCATAAACATGCCAGAGATTTTAAAAGGCTGAAGATTGGACTGCATGTGTCACTAGCCAAGGGCAATTTCAGGGTGGAACTAAATGAATGATGATGATGATAATAACATCCCTGGTCACCCCTGCAGTTCTGTGAAATACTTATCTGATGTATTTTTGATTCTCCAATATGTCCGAAAGCGCTCCAGTCACTGGCGCCCGGTTGGCCATGTATTGTCATGATGAAATGAAAGAATTAAATATTCACTACAGTTTCACTAACTTTGCAAAGGCACTGCAATTTTCATGATTTCTTTACAGCATATGATAAAATAGTCATATTAGTCTTTATCAATATTTAAATTTCTATGCTGATGATTTTCATGCTTTTCACAAAAAGATACAGATTTGCACGCTGCACACATAATTTTAAGAGTCTTAATATTTTTAGCTGAGCGCATATCGTGGACTAATGACCATGTGAATGAAATGAAAGCCATTTGTTCATTCGGACACTTTAATAACGTATAACTTAAATGATTCAGTGCTGCGCTACATTACACTCGCACCACATGACCCCGGTGTAAAGACGACTTCTTGTCTCCCTCCTTGAGGTCCGGATTTCCTCAGTTTGTCTTCAATCCCAGGGGAGTTGGGTGGTAACTCGGCCCGATCAAAGAATTTGAATGACTCATTCTGTAGTCTGTGGGCCTTTAGCTCCACGGAGAGCCACAGCCTGATTGGATTTTCCACTTTCAGGAGCAATCCTCTGTAATGTCACTAACACCTCACTAAAGCAACACTGTCACAGCCTGTTATCTGGCTCAATATTCTCCTATTGGCATTTTCCTGTCGGTCTAGAGCAGGGAGCATACCAGCAAAATGAGACAAGAGAGAGAATATTCCCCTTGTTATTTCCTGCCAGCAAGAAAGGGAGGGAACAAAATTACATTGACAGAAATACGAAGCGGCCTTTTATCTGCAGGGAGTCGACTATAACAGCATTTTGATAAAGGTAGAATTACAAAGAACCGTATCAAACTGTTAGATCCGCAAGTACAACAGCCTTTCATCAATTATGCTCAGAGACTAAACACGCAGGCTTATTGACTCTCGTGGGAACACTCAGTCTGCTGAGTTAGCTTGTGTGTTTGTGTATTCCTGTCGGCGCATAGTGGAATACTGTGTGTTTTGTATTTGTTTTGTGGGAGAACATAAATCATAAAATCTTGAAAGGAAACTTTGATGAATCCCCTCCATAAGGGAACTCTTCTCGGTAGAAAATGGACAGACTATGCTTTTTGTTACTCTAGCCTGGAACACGGTAGATAGATGGTCTAAAAATCTTTCCCCCTCTTTATTCACCTGAAATATGCTGCAAGCTTAAAATAGTAGATGAAAACTTTCCAGATTATTCACAGTCTGTCAATTGTACTTATGTTACCTTATTATTTTCCCTCCCAGTTGGTATCCTCCCTGATCATAATATATTAATATCTGGATCCCTTCTGAAAATATTGAATTTTGCTATCTCAGAGGGCATTTTTCATTTACGTAGCTCCAAGACTTCTATTCTGATGAGGAAGTGCAAAATGGTTTGACATTTCCTTGCAAAAATCACCAAAGTTTTACCAGGAACCTTAAAACTTTTTTCAATTTTCCACACACCAAAAACAAGTGGGAGTGTGTCGCTTGTGTCAAAGTAATAACATGTACAACTTTTAATAACCTACTGCATGCATGAAACTTTCAGTGTCAAAATAACTAAAACAGGTGCACAATCAATTTTCATGTGTGAGATGTTAAAGGAACTTTACACATTGTGGAGAGATGAGGAGGAATTCATATAAAGTTTATTAATTATAAAAGTATATTTTTGTCTTTTTCATTACCTACAACCAATATCTGCAGCAGAAGAGAATGGACAAGGGAGCACAATTATGAAATGTGATCTGAATGAACACCATGGAGATTTGTTCTCTCTCTTTTTGTTCCATAATGTATTCCATATTACAACATTCTCACTGCAAGATCACAGTGGGGTACCCTATGTAATAATAAACAATATGTTGCAAAGCTTTTCATTTAAAAATTCACAATTCATCTCTTATATGATGGATGTAATGCAGTTATTCAGATCAGGAAGGCCTTTGAACTTTAATGTATCTGATTTACCTCCTCTGCGAATCACTGCATCTATTCCAGTGCTGAACAGTAATGCATTACTTAGGAATTGGTAAAGTAATGTGATTACTTTTTTCAATAACAAGTAGTTTGAGGGATTGAGCTTTGCCTCCATTTGGTCAAGGCATGGACATATCTCCCGTGTTCCACGTCCACAAAGAGCTGCGGATGTGTCCCATTCATACTACAATTGAAGGTTTGCGTCGGTCTGGCGTGCAAGTTTCCCGATCCACGCTCCATTCCAGTTGGTAGCGGTAATGACCCATTATGTTGTTTGCCAACCGCCATAAAAATCAAGAAGAAGAAGCATTACGAAAGAAAATAAGGCCACCTCACTGCAAAAAGAGACCCCGTGTTTGTTGTTTTTGGCTGACTAACAAGAGAAAATTCAAAAAGAGCAAAAAATGTAATGTAATATAATGTGTGACTGCTTACAAAGAGAAGGACCAGGGAACAAGAGATTGATTTGAGGATGGGACTGCGTGAGGTCACTCACCAGGGCTAAGCTAACGTTAGCTGTCGATAGTCAGTAAACACCAGAGGTGGACTCGAGTCACATGACTTGGAATTGGCTTTTTTTTTTTGTAGGTTATTTTAAAAGTGTGCCACAAAACAATACATTTCCCTTCATTTCCTGAATCCACTAATTCAATTCCCCAGATATACTTTGTTCAAGCAAAACCGACAACATCCAATAAGTTGGAGGAGCGAGCCATGAAGAACTAACGTTACGTCATTGATTGCCAGTTTGAAAAAGTGATACCAAAGATAATTTTATTTGTGGCGGTCAACAAAAGCACACCAACTTTTGTTCTACTTGTAAAACAAGAAGATCAAGATGTGGCGGCTTTGCAGCTATTTAAAAGGCACCATTGACGGAGCTGTGCTGCGTAATGAAAGTAGTGTAGCTAACTAATTACCTTTTCTGTTGAGCAATAAAGTCATGGAATTACTTTTTCAAACAAAGTAACTGCAATGAGTATACTTACACATCCATGTTAAACAGTCCCAACAATAATCCAGTTTCAACTTGCTGACCTCTTCCTGGCATCCGTCTTTTTGCATCAGCCATGTGACATCACACAAGAAGACCAGACTGGTCTCTGGCAATTTCATGAAATGAGCACAATATCTTAACCTCCCCCGCAAAGAAAAATGAGAGAATGACAGTTTTCAATCCCAGTGGGGATTACATGGCAGCTGTCCACCTAAAAAAAAAAAATGGTCGCAGTTTGACACTGCAGCTTTACTTTTTACCGCTCTATTTCAGAGGTCCAGGTGGCGGATGGTTTATATAAGCTTGCATTGTTACCGCCAGTTTTCATTTTTTACAGAAGCTTACCTTGACATACATAGTAAGACGAATCTATGTCATGATTGGTGCATAAGCGATTTTGTGGTAAAGGGGTCTCATCTTTACACATATGCATTTCAGGGCTCGTGGTCGATTCTCGAACTCCTTTGTGTCTCTTTTGTTGCTGTTGGACTCTGGGAAACTGGCACTGCACAGAACAGCCTGTTCCCAGGTGCAGTCATATCAAGGCTTGCACAGGACAGCGATGTTTGAACACCCTAATCCTCAGCCTTCGTTCTTCCCAAACTTCAATAGCCGCCTCTGTTGCCACTTCCCCCACAACTGCCTCTGTAATGTTTTGCACACAAACCCAAAGAGGGCCCGGGCTGCAAGAAACGTTCGTTAGACCTTCAAAGGGGAGCTGAACCTGCTTGATGATAAAACACTGTTTGGACCCATCTCTTTGAAGAGTGTTACAATACATGAACTGTACCAAAAGCCTGAGCACACATACGCTGTACAAATGCTCTCATCCGCACAAACACACACACACACACACACGGGCATACAGAATTTATGAAATGACATGGGGAAAAGATGGATTGCAGGAGCGTGTACAGTCTGTTTTGCAGCAACCTTCAGATCAATCCAAAAACGAAAGGGCAGGGTTCTCGCCCTATCAGTATAAAAGAGTCTGTTGACCTTTTTAAATGAGTGAACGATACGCAAAGGTAAAGTAAACAGTGGTTTGTTTGCAGCATCATGGCATGCTGTATTGATCCCTGTTCTCAGAAAAGGTCATGCACTTGAGAGGTGATTGTTATAAGATAAGCAAAAAACAGACCGTGAACTTTTCCGTTTTTTTCCGAGCACAAAGGCAAACAATGCCATTTCATATAATTAGCTCCGTATTTTTTCGCAGTGGAGGTGTGTTCTCATTTCATGCACATTGTTGTGTTATGTACAGTACATTACTTTGGCCTGGCTTTGGCCGGACATCTGTGCTGACACAGCAGCAAAGTGTTGTGTGTGTGTGTGTGGGTGTGTGTGTGTGTGTGTGTGTGGCAGATCATTGGCTAACGAGGCAGTGTAACGTCTGCTGAATAGCTAATAACTTTAGTCTGAGGGATGAATGCACTCTCAGAAGTCCCCATCGCATTTAATGTCTATGATGCTGTAGTCTGTTTGGCAATCAGGTCATCTTTGGTTGATGTCGCAGTCAGGAAGTTGATATTTCCACAAAAAGAAAACATCATCAATCTGTCTCCCTGTTTGCCTCTTAATTTATTTATATGCCTCCATGCCGGCGAAACCCCTGGCCAGAGGTAATGAGTATTTGGATTTACCATTTTGTGGTCGCGATACCTCAGGAGCTTTCAGAATTGATTTGCCACAAATGTCTACTTGATTAGAATTTGGTGATCAAAGGTCACTGTGACCTCACAAAACCATAACCATAACTCAATATGCTAAATTTGACAATTTAATTGGATAAAAGCGATGTGAATTTGGACAGGCGTGGATGTAAACTGCAGTATGACTGGTTTGCGGATGCATACCGCAACGCCAACAACGCCATGGTAGCCGCCTGTCAATCAGAACTCATGATTGACTCATGACAATGTTTACTGACGGAATACATCAAGTGAGAGGTAGGTTCATTTTCTCATAGACTTATACAATCGTACTTTTTTTGGCACTTCGTCATTGGCTTCACTTTTCAGACACGGATGCGACCGCCTGGTTGTCTGTCTGTCTCTGTTTCCACATTTGAGTTTTCAGATGACAGCAAGAAAACCAAATTCAACTCTTCTTCAAAAGTCTTTTTAGAAAGTTGCATATCATTCAATGTGCAATATCCCTATTTTCCAAATACGTACGACATTTTTATGACGCCAGTTGTGAACAGCTGTCCCTCTTAAACTGGATGTAAACATAATCCAGATACACGACGTAAGAGGGCCTCAGAAACATTCATCTTTGATCTCAAGACTCCTGTTAAAAGGAACCTTGCTTTGTGATTATGCATTGCACCGATAATGTATTGATCAATTTAGAAAGCCATTTACAGTATGTAAAACATGAGCACCCCTGACAACTCTTTGCTAATGAAGTATTGTATTGATAATTAGTTAACTGAATTGTCTGCTGTGTTCAACTGCCAGAATTTTGACATCCAAATAAGCTTAATATGACAGCAGCATTACCAGTTTCAAGTTGTTGTTGTTGTTTTTTATACCAACAAATCAAAAACTTTACAATTTGGATTAGTGAGTAAACCTGCTCCAAAGGTGACAAGGCTTTTCTGCAACAAGTGTCAAAATGTCAGCGAGTATTGTGTGTGATGTCATTCTTTGAGAGGCAGAGGGTGGATACTGATGTAATAAAAATAATCCTGAGCACTCCAAGCAGGCACATTTTGCCCAAATATATCTAATTGAATGACAGACAGTGAAGAAAGGGATGTCACTCATAGAGAGCGACTGAAGAGCGACTGAAGAGCTCCCACGGAGACGAAGAAGTTGATGAAAATGGAAGCAGTTATTCTTTCAAGGTCTTTTTTTTATTTTAGACAAAATGTGACACGATAATGACCCTCCGCGCTGTGGCTTGGCTCTGTGCTTGCTTGCCTCTCGCTCGTCTCTTCGTGCCATTGTGAGTTAGCCAGACTGCCACTACGAAAGAAAGAAGCCCATCAAACATTGATGAATGCCACTCTCCACCTGCTGCTCCACTAATTTGCATCTCTGTCCTGGCACTGATTTCCAGCTCTGAGTCTTGCATATGGGACATCAACACGCAAATGCAAGTCGGTATCTGAGAACCAGTTCATTTATATAAAGTGTTACACATTTTAAAAACACACAAGCATGACACACAGGCACACACACATGAACACACAGAACAACATATTGCCTTATTACAATGACAACGCTATATAAGAGCCACCAGCACAGCCCTCATGTCCTGAGGGTAGATTAGTTGCCATCGAAGCACTTTGCCATTTTCCTGCTGCGAGTCTTTGAAGAGAAGAGACGATTGGCTGGCGTCCATCTCACAATGTCAGTTCCATGCACATAATGCACCACGAGAATTATTATCTCTTATGTTCCATGAGTGTTGGTAGCTTTGGGGAGCAAGAAGCAAACATGAAAAGATATTTCTGGCTGGCAATCTGGCCACCAAATCAACAGCCAAACGAGTGCTGATATTCAAATCAATTCAATGGGGTTTATATGCTATGATGGTGATGGTGACAAAACATTTGCTGCTGTTCAATAAGCCGCCTCCCACTAGCCCCTTTAGTTGTTGTTGCTATGTCTTTACACATACTCGGTTGCACAAATGCAACCCAGTTGCCAGAAAAAAGAGTTGCGATTGTATGTTTCTGCAAACCACGGATACATTTAATGTCAACACTTCTAAACCTGTACTACGTTTCATTTATGCATTTCATATTGTATATGTTTCATATTACGCTTGACAACAAGACAAGATGGTTGGTGTTAAAATAATTTGCTGTTTGGGGGATGGGATTAGCGAATGGTTAATTGAGCATGAAAGTGATCCATAGTTTTAGGTTACCTGTGGCAGAGAACTGGTGATTCACATACTTCAGCAACAAGACACCTACAATTACACGTGTGTTGTTGTGTCGTATAATTTGTACCGTCTGAATGTGGCGGCCCGTCTGTTTGCCGCAGATGTGATTACACAAAGTCTCGTCTGCAGGCAAGGACCAAGCTCCCATCCTCTGCTGTGATTGTGCCAAGGACGCACGCACATTATTCCAGCACTTAGTCACACAAATGTTCTCTGTTTTGTACACAAATTGGAGAGATAAAGAGAACGAGGCAAACTTTGGTAGGTCCAATCCTCTAAGGAGAGATATGACATCCCCCAAGATCTGAGGATTAGGAGGCAGAGTGAAGGCCTCAGGGTATTCCCTAAAATATCTAAACCTGAGACGAGATATGGCTCCTATTAGATAAGCAAATTTGACTGTAAATACATAACACACGATTGCCAGAGGACTATGATTTGCTTGTTTTTGTACAACGGATGTGATTGAAGAGCGTGATGAAGGTCTGAATGGTTTCGTTTTATTTGCAATTTTCTGTTTCCTGAGCGTCAGTTCGTTTCAGGGGAAGATGTGGGCTGGGTGAGAGTGTAAGGCAACATCATCCTCAGGGGGTTCAAAGCACTCCCAATCCTCTGTATCACTGTCTTAAAGCCCTAAGCTGCAAATGCATATACAGCATTGGGTTTCTGCAGTTTTCAGTGGCTTGTGGACATGTGAAGCCGTCCTTGCAAAGCAGGACGTTTCTTGCTTGGGCATCTGTTTCTCGCTGATATGTACGAATTCGCAACTTCCACGGCAATGAGAAATTATCTGTGCTCCCAGGGTGGGAGATGAGTAGTGTGTGTTAACATGAAGTGGAGCGCAGCATCATTTTAATGTGCCACAACAAGAGGATGGAGGTTTCTCTACAAACACGAGCCTCCATTACAAGGCTTTACTAATCCATCCATGCAAATCCATATCCAAAATGCGCCTTTTGTGTATAATCCCGACACAATTTCTGTGGGATTAGGATTTAGTATAAGGACAGAAATGACTGGTGGAATACAATGCATCAAAAATATCAGTCAGTGTTGTGTTCAATTTGTTGTTGCTCCCCCACTGCCTCTATATATTACATCACATCAAAGAATGGCCTCTCAAGAGACAAAGCTGAAGTGCTTCAGGAACAAAATGTAACCACATTCTGTATGTTGACATGTTGCTTATGTGTGACAGTAACACATACACACTGCAGCATCAGAGGTTTAGTCCGCACGCAAAAAGCAGATTACATTACTTTATCCTCCATACCATAAAAATGAATTCTACTTCAGTCAAACATTTTACTTGCATTGACACTGCACAGATACACTGCACCGAGCAGTCATGATTAGCACACACGCTCTTCAGAGATATTATCTCCCCGAGCCACCTACTCGACCAGACAGTCAATCAGCACTCTGGAGTCCACAGTCTCCGGAGGAGAGAGGAGGAAAGGTGATTTTACAAGAAGCGACAAAAATAAACATGTTTCAATGCATCTGAGCTACATGATTAAACATACTCTGATAAGCTTGGTGGAATAGTTCAACATTTTGGGAATCATGCTTATGTGCGTTGTGGTTGAGTAAGATATGAAGCCGTGCTAAACAGCTAACCCGGCTTTAGGAAACAAAATATGACTACTAGCATCTCTAAAATCCACTAATTAACACAAATTAGCATTCTTACGCTTACGTTTTTGTTCGGATTAAACAAATAATGTGTCGATTACTAAGCTTCACAGCTGCTCTTTTATTTTTTTAAACCTTCGGACAGTGTGAGACTAGCCGTTTCCGCTGTTTCCAATCGAAATGCTAAGCTAAGCTAACCAGCTGCTGACCCCAGCTATGTATTTATCGTACATTTGTACAAGAGTGGTATCAATCGGAACAAAAAAAGATACGTCATTAGTAAGCTTTAGAGGTGCTGGTTGGCTGATTTTGTTACTTTTGAACAAAGCGACTAGCTGTTTCCCTGTCTCCAGTCTTTATGCTAAGCTAAGCTACCTGGCTATACTCTCACATCTGATTAACAAATGAGAGTAACCTCAATCTTCTCATCTAATGCTCAACAAGAAATCATTTGGGGAAAATAAATAACCATATTTCCCAAAAATGTCAAATTATTCCTTTTAATATTAACATATTAATATAAACTTGCACACGGTGAAGTGATTACAATTTAGTTGCATCAGCAAAATAGTTTCACATTTCAGAAAAAAATACAATACAGAAAAATATTTAAAAAATAAAATCAACAGCAGTGCCCTTTCTCTTCTGTGACTAGATGGACTTTGTTTTCAGGACTAATAAGGCGAACAGTCCGTTTACAGTGCATTTGGAATGCACTACTGTGATCCATCTGGGGACCTCTCCAGGGACGGCCATCTTATTTGGCTTATGAAGCAGTGAATAACAAAGAGCCTCCAAATGCAACCCAGTCTGAGTCAAATGCAGGGTTTATAAGCTTGGGGGTATTGATTTCCCAGGGGACACGGTACAGGTTTTCATGATAACCTGAGAAGCGCACTGATCTATTATACCCATTTTATTTTGCACTTGCGTGCTCTCTTAAAGTAACACCACCAAATAAATAATGCAGTAATGTTAACTCTCCAAACAGGTTGCCCCAGATATTGTGTCTTCTTGTGTCTTTCTTTTTTTAGGTAATTACGGAAGCTTCTACAACCAAGGGGCTTTGCTGAGATAATCTCCTACTTTGCTTGAGGTAGCATGGAGTCTTTATTTTCAGAGCACAGCAGTTTGTCTCCAGCTGCAGGGGCAATGTCAATTGTTTATTATTATTCCCCATAAATTTCTCGTCATTTTCTAAAAAAAAGAAAAAAACCTCCCCACACTTAAATGGTGTTAGTTACACTGTGTGATTTTGCGATAATATTCTCTCTCCGCACAGAGGCTCATCTCAAGAACAGTGGCACCAGCTCTGGGAGGGTCAGGGTCTTTTCTCGAGGACACTACAGCAGGATGGATATTGAATTATTCCAATCTCTCTTACAGTTAAGCTCAGCCTCAGGATTCAGATTCTACACAGATTGGAAGGTGGGAGAAACAGATACCTGGGTGCTCTATTGCTGCAGGCGCACTACAAATCATCTGTATCTTTTCCTGATCTCTCTGCAGTTTCAAGTTGCAGGGGAACCTACATTAGTCACGGGGGATGGGGGGGGGGGAGTAACTCACTCGGCACATCAGTCCGTGCCTGTTCCTAACATCTCTCAGGACGATCTGTAGCGTATTAGTATGAATTTAAGTGGAAATGGAGCCTGCAGTGTGTTACATGAGAGGGAATGTGCAGCATCCTGTAGACTCTGTCATACCGAGGCTTTTAGACTGAGGAGCGCCTGCAGCACCAGTACGGCACAGGAGACATAACTGATGAGTCAGTCATCAAGCTGTGCAATATATGCACAGTCAGAGTGAAATAAAAAAATATTATAAAACTTCAACAAAAAGTGCCTCCAGATTTCGAGTTCAAATTCTCTCCATAAAGTTGATTTAAGTTAAGTTATCATTGAGGGATTGCAGGTGTTCCCCAAATGCAAACACTAAGCATCCTCCCTATACATGTCGGGTGTATGAGGCGCTATAGGACCTGACCCCCAGCAGCCAGGACTGCAAACGCTCTGTGAGATCAAAGCAGTGGAAGCAGCCCTGGTCGTCACCTGACCTGAATTCAATTAAAGCTTTACAGGCAGATCAGAGGGAAGGCTAAGCGAGAGAAGGGGGGCGAGAACAAAAAGAAAGCTGTTTCAGATACCTAACATTGTCTGGGACAAAAGTGGGAGCGAGATATAGAGGGGAGACCAAGAGATGAGAGAGAGAGATGAAACATTGCACACTTGCTCTCTGACACACAAGCTCAATCTTGCCTCCCTCCTTCCTTCACTCTCTCTCTCACACACACACACACACACATGCACACACACTAAACCCATAGGTCTCGTTCGTTTACTCAGCCTTTGGGCAAATGTGACTTTAATGAGCCAGTGCTGAATGGACATTAGGCAGAGATCCTCACGCTGGACCAGCAGCCCCTCTCTGCTCCGGCATTCTTTGGCAGCGACTTCACAGCATGGTGTCGAGTTTAGTTGTTTAACCACATGTTCCCAGGAAGCTGAACGGAGACGTTTGCCCCTCTGATGCATGCGTTCGCTGATCACTGTTAAAACTATAGCCGGGGGTTTCTTACAGGGCGCAGGGAACACATGTCCATAAACAGATTGAATATAGAAATCCATAACAAATAAAACATGAATAGAAATGGTTGCTTTGATTTTGGAGAGAGAAACACAAGCAACACACTAAGTTGTGCACGTGAGGAATGAGAGAGGCGTGTGACGTCAGAGCTGAAAGTGTAAGATCGTGGATGCCTTCAAGGAGATCTGATATGCTCCTACTTTCAAACTCTGGTTTTCTCAAATGACTTTGCTTTCAATAGATTTTTTTTTTTTTTAAATATCCCTGTTGCAAAATATATATTAATTGATGATTATTTTTTTTAAATGCATCAAACGAACCTATATGCTGACGGATGAAATATGCATCAGACCTACAATTCACGTTCATATTAATTCAACAGAATGAGTGGCATTTTTCTGGGTAACAAATATTTGGCTAATAATCAAAGACATCACTTTCCCCATCAGTTATGATATGTGACTTCCTTTCTCTCCGCCCCCCGAGTGCCTCCTTCACTTTTCCGAACGGGAGCACTGACGGCAAGAAAATCACGACTTTGCTCTTTCTTTACTGTCTTTTTTTTTTTTTTGCTTTGTCTTCTTGCGCGCTCATAGGGTTACAATATTCCCGATATCACCTGAAGGCAGCAACAGTATGCAACTCCACCTGATCCGGAGGAGAGGAACGAGGCAAACCGTAGCCTTCAGCTCTACGAAGTGCGATGACTCTGAGCGGACCGCAACAGAATCTGTGAAAACTGTGAGGGACTGAAGAGGAACACGGGTTCTCTCAAACAGAAGCCTGCCTCGTTCGATGCTCGTAAAAACAAAAAGCTGACAGGATTTATGTGAAGCGAAGTTTGGAGCGGCATCCGGCGATCACCCAGCCGGACTGGTGAGTAGCTTTGAGTGAAATCAAAAGAGATGGGCTCGTTGTTCTTGTTTCTAAATGAGGTTAAAATGACTCTTAAAAACTTTGCGCTCGACTCAGAGCATCTTTTAAAGGGCGTGGAAGAGGAGTGAGTGTTTCTGTCTGACTTGTGCCAAACAACCAAATGCACAAATACGCACGCTTAGCGCACTCGAACGCACCTGCACACACACTGACAAGCTCGCTCGCGGACACGCACACACACACACACACACACACACACACACACACACACACACACAC
>NW_022280058.1:2616294-2661852 GCF_004355925.1 Anarrhichthys ocellatus | reverse complement strand
ACACACACACACACACACACACACACACACACACACACACACACACAAACACACATGAGCAGTACAAGTTGACAAGTTGTCTAGCTGCATGCAGCACAGGCTTTCTGCAGGCGCACCAGCTGGATCGCTGCAGTCCGGGCAAGAGCAGTGAGACAGCGCCATCAATCGCATAGCAGCCACACTCCTGTGCGCCTGTGGACGGAATGTGGTGCAGTTTTTTTGGGTCTTGTGAGGAGGGGTGGGGGTTGATGGGATCAGCGTCTTCTTAGCGGATGCACCTCCACCATCAGTCAACCCTTGTCTACTGCCAAAATGCAGACCCTGTGACGCACTGCTGGACTCTACATCCTCGGCCTAAACCCAGGCTATTAAAAGACAATAACATTAGTGAGAATAATGAGAAGGAGATAATCCCCGGAATTGATGTTAAAGCATCTAAATTGCCGCCACACGCGCGAGGAATTTTGCATTTGCAAGTATTATTAGCCTATTTGTCATCATCGGGGATGCCCTGCACTGCGATTTCATTTGCAAATGAGAGTTTATCCACCTTTTTATGCTGACAACATTATGATGTGAATTTACGGGTCATTTTTCAGCCCAGCGAGCACACATTATTGTCTAATTGACTATCTGTATAGTGTTTGTTTGCTTGCTACCAGCCTGGGGTCAAACTGAACTCACCTTTTTTTTTTATTTGTATTTATCACAAAACAGTCTCGTCACGGCACATAAGTGGATTGGGCTGCAGCTGATCAGGTGCATATTGGATTAAACATTAGTCCCATTTGGACAGGACGAGGCTTTGCCCTTTGTAAGGACACCTCCCGTGCCGTGCCATTCGAGTATTGTTATGATGAGAAAAGACAGATACACACAATTGAGCTGGATAAAGTCACTAAGAAGGGACACCAGGGCGTCACATATTCCTAAATTACATCTCACGGTGCATCTCTCAATTTGAATGAGCCAAAGAATGAGAAAAATAACAATGACAGCTATTATCGATTTTTATTTATAATCAATATGCCCTCACAAGTGGATGTTTGAGGTTTGAACGTTTTAGCAACATATAATTTCTGTAAAAAGGATGCTCCGAAAGGAAAGGCTATACCTTTGGGGTCACAGGTGAAGTGGTGGCTGCTAGATTAAGTTTAATCTGATTTAGTTGGATACAGCCTTTTTGGCCTTTTTTTCCTATAGAATATTTTGTAGTTAAATATAGGCTTCAATGCAGTGGCAGTAAATCAAAGTAGGCTACCCTAAGTCCTGGGTTCACAGCGGAAAGGGTTCCATCCCGCTGCCAAGCCGGTAAGTAGATCCGGACGTGCGCAGCGCGGAGAGATACCGGTCAGCTCCAGAGTGGGAGAGAAAGGGAAGCAGCGAGGGGGAAAGAGAGCGGCTGCCTGGTGGTGGTAGATGGAGCAGCGGAGAGGAGGCAAGTCCACGTATTACCATGCCGAGATTTGGACTACATAAACTACATGCAAAACCTCCAAATACACGAGATTAATAATAGAAGAGGTACGTGAATCGTTGTTTTTGTACTCGGTGGTCCTTCCGCTCCTTTCGCGTGTAGCTTGGGCATCTGTGGGACGAGTAAGAAAAGTTGAGATAGGTTAGGTCGGCTATTGTGAGCTGCGGGTCTGTGGAAGAAACCAGCCGCCGCTGCTTTCTTTCCCTCTTTAGGGGGAAGTTTAGCCTCAGCAAAACTATTGGTTTAGGGTTGTTTTACATTGCACGGGTTTTTTTGTGGTTTGTTATTCACCCTGGAAATAGTTTATGCGTTCTTTCACGTTGTGTTGGGCAAAGTGTAGAGTGTTTCTTTTTCTTCGAGCAAATCTCTGCTCCGCGCACGGCTACCATCGTGAACTGAATGGCTTTAGATGGGGGATGGGGTTTGAAATGGAATGGAATAGTCTGTTGGCAACTTATTTTCTTGAAAGATTTGAAATTTTGTGGTCTAATTAAAACAGATCACTGATTAGAGGTTGCAGAGAAACCACATTTCGCAGATGCGAAACCTTTTTTGTCGTATTTGTAAAATAATAAACCAGAAGTTTTAGTTGTAGCTGGATTTATTTTTTTACAATGGTCGCCCACAAGCAGATGGTTCTTTTGTACCTGCAGGGTATGAGTTTTAGATTTAAGGTGTTTTCCTAGTTAGGCTCTGTCACTTATTAACGCTTTATGTCGGGTTAATAACTAAACCCTGCTCGGGTCAAAAGTAAATAATGTAGCTTTTATACGCCGCTCTGCTGCGCGCACATTGCACCGGCTCGCTTTTATTTGTCTTTGTACGGACTCCCACGCAGACCGAGACGTTGTAAAGCGGCTGTAAACGCATGCATGTGCAATTTTAAAGCAGTCTCGTAGTCATCTCCTCTTATGTTTTATCAGTGATTGCAGCTTGATGACAAAGAAAGCGGCACTCTTGCATTTGATTAAACATTTCTGGTCTTACTGGCAGAAAACGGAAGTTATTGTATTACGACATAGTTTTTGCTGCTTGTCTTAATAACTCTGTTAGATCCTTAGTGAGTGACCAGAAATGTATTTTTTTAATTGCATTCCCATACATGATAATTAAATGTGCATTTATTTACTTTTTTTTTTGCATTTAAGAGGAAAACCAGATTTCCATGTCTTCTTATTGCCGGTTCTTTCTCTGAGCTCACTGCGCTCATGCTGGGATACGTTATGTTCCTCTGTTATGAAGCGCACATATTTGGCATCTGGCAGTGTGCAGACATGGGAGCAGGTCGGGCTTAGATCTTCTCCCCCTGACTGACTGCTCTGCTTTATTTTATTTCCACATGGAACCTATTTAGCCATTTATCAGGCCAGCCATCACTTGTCATGGCATTTAAAGGAGTCTGTGGAAAGCGCACAGCGGAGAAAGGAATCCGATCCTTCCATGGCCGATGATAGTAGAAAAAGGCTGATTTAATTAAATCTAATTCCAGTTGGTTGTATGTACTTAATCTACTTGCATTATGTTATAATACTAACAATTCTATCCTTGTTTGTTTCCAGGTGCTTCTGTGGAGATCACGGTACGATAATGGGGAAGCGCTCGGTTTCACTGCTCGTGCTGCTCCTGCAGCTCCTCTGTGGCTGCGCAGGGAACCAAAGGATGGCGAGGGCCACCTCCATGCAATTCACCCACTCTGTTTACAACGCCACCATATATGAGAACTCTGCTGCTAAGACTTACTTAGAGAGTCACACCAAGATGGGGATCTATATCACAGACCCGGCCTGGGAGATACGGTACAAAATCATCTCTGGAGACAATGAGAACTTATTCAAAGCAGAGGACTACCTGCTGGGAGATTTCAGTTTTTTGCGAGTAAGGACCAAAGGAGGCAGCACTGCCATTCTGAACCGGGAGGTTAAGGACCACTACATACTGACTGTTAAAGCTTCGGAGAGGAGCACCAATTTTGAGTGTCGCACTCGAGTTAAGGTGCAGGTACAGGACACCAATGATCTGAGGCCTCTGTTCTCACCGACATCCTACAGCATCTCTCTGCCGGAGAACACGGCCATACGCACCAGCGTGGCTAAGGTCACGGCCACTGATGCGGATATCGGTACCAACGGAGAATACTACTACAGTTTCAGGGAGTGGACGGACATGTTTGCGGTTCATCCAACGAGCGGCGTGGTGACACTGACTGGCAAGCTCGACTTCTCTGAGACGAATCTGTACGAGCTGGAGATCTTCGCGGTGGACAGAGGACTGAAGCTGTACGGCAGCAGCGGCTTCAGTAGCATGGCCAAGCTCGCAGTGAGGGTGGAGCAGGCCAACGAGCATGCGCCCGTGATCACTGCTGTCACCTTGGCCCCCTCGGGTGCAGACCACGACCCCACCTATGCTATTGTGACGGTGGAGGACGGTGACCAGGGACCAAACGGAGAGATAGCGTCACTGAGTATTGTTGCCGGTGACCCTCTTCAGCAGTTCAGGGCTGTGAGGAGCAGCCCCGGGAGCAAAGAGTATAAAATAAAAGCGGTCAAGGAGGTGGACTGGGACAGCCAGCCTTTCGGATACAACCTCACTCTACAGGCGAAGGACAAAGGCAGCCCCCCTCAATTTTCATCCGTTAAATTGGTACATGTCACTTCTGCACAGTTCAAAGTGGGCCCTCCCATATTCGAAAAGGCAGTTTACAGAGTCAATCTGAGTGAATTTGCCCCTCTTTTTACACCTGTCACTATGGTAACAGCCCTGCCACAGTATCCACAGCTAAAGTATGCCTTTAGACACAAGTCTGACAAGAACAAATTTACCATAAATCCAGATACCGGCTTAATCAGCACCGCAGGACAAATCAATGCTGATTTTGCACCCCGGTTTGAGCTGGACGTGATCACAGGGGACAAAAAAGCGGCAACAAAAGTGATCGTTGACGTGATTGATGTGAATAACAATGCACCTGAGTTCCAGCAGACGTCTTACAAGGCCAGTGTTGATGAGAATCTACCCATAGAGACCAGTGTGGTAACGGTTATAGCCACTGATCTAGACAGAGGTGAGAACGGCTACGTGACCTACAGCATTACCAATATGAGCCCTCAGCCGTTTGTCATCGACTACTTCTCCGGTGTCATCAGCACCTCAGAGGTCCTAGATTATGAGCTCATGCCAAGGATTTATAATCTCAAAGTCAGGGCATCCGATTGGGGATCGCCTTACCGGAGAGAGGTGGAGGCATCAGTAATCATCACATTAAACAACCTGAATGACAATAAGCCCTTGTTTGAGAACGTAGACTGTGAAGTGACTGTGCCGAGAGATCACGGCGAGGGAGAGCAGATAACAACCGTGTCTGCCATAGACGCCGACGAGCTGCAGCTGGTGCGGTACCACATCAAAGCCGGCAATGAGCTCAATCTGTTTGAGCTGAACCCGAACTCTGGCGTGCTGTCACTGAAGCAGACGCTGAGCGAGGGAGAGGCAGCTAAAGTGTCCTTTCACAGTCTACAAGTCATCGCGATGGACGGCGAACACGAGACCCGACCGATGTTCATGAACATTACCGTCGTCACGGCGCGCAAGCCAGTCCAGCTAAAATGCGTCGAGACCGGTGTGGCGACCATGTTGGCCGAAAAGCTGCTTCAGGGCAGCAGAATCCACATGCACACCGAGCCGGATGACAACTTAATGGACTTTCACTCAGTCAACCGGTACACTCCTCAGTTTGCAGAGTCTTTCCCCAGCGTTATTGAAGTGAAAGAGGACCTGCCCGTTGGGGCCCGGATTGTCCATTTAAGTGCCACAGACGCGGACAGCGCCTTCAATGGCAAACTAGTGTACGTTATTTCAGGAGGAGACACAGAAAGCCACTTCATAGTAGAAATGGAAACCGGTTGGCTTTTGGTGTATTCTCCTCTCGACAGGGAAACAACGGACCAGTACACCCTCAACATTACCGTTTATGATCTCGGCATTCCACAGAAATCCTCGTCACGCCTCTTGGGTGTTAAGATTCTGGACGCCAACGATAACAGCCCTCAATTTCTGCAAAATTCGTATTCAGTCGAAATAAGCGAGGGAACACCGGTCCGGACGGAAATCATCCAGGTGGATTCAACGGACAGAGATCAAGGAGATAATGGAATCGTGAAGTATTCAATTTTGGGGGGCACGGATCATTTCGCAATTGACGAGGAGACTGGTGTGGTGACTGTCACGAAGCCACTGGACCGCGAGCTCCATCCGGTTTACGTCTTGAAGATCGCAGCACGCGACCAGGCGGCGAACGAGCCTCAGTTAGTGTCCACGGTGCCGCTCAAAATCACCCTGGAAGATGTGAACGATAACCCGCCGAAGTTCGTCCCCCCCAACTATCGCGTGAAGGTGAGGGAAGACCTTCCTATCGGTACTGTCATCATGTGGCTGGAGGCTCACGACCCCGACGTCGGACCTTCCAGTCAGGTACGATACAGCCTCATTGACAATGGAGACGGGAACTTTGAAGTCGACAAACTCAGCGGTGCCGTGCGGATCGTGCAGAGTCTCGATTACGAGACGAAGCAGGTGTACAACCTGACGGCAAAAGCTAAAGACAAAGCGAAGCCCATGTCCCTGTCGTCAACCTGTTTCATTGAGGTGGACGTAGTGGACATCAACGAGAATCTCTACCGACCTTTGTTCCGATCGTTCATGGAAAAGGGATTTATAAAAGAGGACGCACTCGTTGGGACTTCTGTGATGACCGTGTCAGCTGAAGACGAAGACAAAGAGCGCGATGGAGAGATTCGATACTCCATTCGAGAAGGATCCGGCCTGGGGATATTTACCATCGATGAGGAAACTGGTGAGTTTCTTTTCAAAGTGATCCTAAAAAACTAAAAAATTATACATCAGTTTGAAATCATTTGCATGGGGAAAGTGTTATGCAGCTAGAGTTTATTCAGTTCATGTCACTGTGTGGAACAATGAGGTAAGGGAGTCTTCCAGGAGACGGGTAACTTTCCTGATTCCAGTCATTTTTCCTCTTTGGGATAATTGACGACAGGACCAGATGGACCAGCTGTCTCTCAGACCTGTGTGGACATTCCTGAGTAGTTGCTGCAGCCCTAAGAAGATTCTAAAGTGCTTTCACCTCCTCTCTCTGCAGCTATGCTGTCCCTGTATTTACATATTTAATTTTAAAATAGTATCAATTTGGAAAATGGTCATATCTGTTGGACATAAGATATAAACGTTGTAATGGCAATGTTTGTTTTTTATAACAGTGCATTTTCGACAAGCAGGATTTGGTCGCGGGTTCTTTATTATGTTGCAGAAGATATGTTAACAGTTGCTCAACTGCCCAGAATGATTTTGAACAGGTGACTCAAATTAGCTCAAAATAAGCAGTCTGGAATTCCAGGAGTTCCTACCCAAAAACCCATCAATCACCTGATTTTGATGTTTTGGACTTGGCTTGCTGCCCTCCTTTTTGAAGCTTGGTAACCACATTCTCGGGTGGCTTAATGTGACTTTTTCCTCCTGATTTGAAAATAATTTCTCTCTGCATTATGCATATTTAATGTCTAAATGAGGCAGTGGACCTGAATGCATAATACATTGATTTTCTCTTGTAACCTCAGAGGTCATAACAAAGATGGAAATGCAATTTGTTAGTGTGCTGCTGACATTAAAGGTTGTAAAAGTGGCTTTTAATTTTAGTTCAATGTTTATTAACAACTGGAAAAATGTGAATTATTCAATAAGTTGACAGGAAGTCTCCTCAGCGAACCTGTTGGGAAATACTTTATACTGCCTGGTAAATTTAGCAGGAGGAGAAGAGCCTTTATGAAGGATCCGTCCTCCAGGGCTGTGGTGTGATTGTGTCTGTGGAAGTGGCTGAATTCTCATTTGTAATAAGATTTTGTTTTATGAACACGCTGCGAGCTTGAACTAGCGACTGACTGTATATGCTTTCTTCCAAGAATTACCAAGTGTTCTATGTTGTTTAAGTTCAGTTTCTTCCTATTATCTACTAAATTAACTGTAGTGAATGTTGAATTTCACAAGGAATAGTACAGATGTAAGATGCACTACATATACAGCATTAGTCTTGAAAGGGCCACATGGAGCCCAGCGACTAGTCTCACTTAGTGTAGGGTGCAGATTCAGGGAGCCCGGTCTGATCTGTTACTTAATCCCAGAGGCCCATATTAAGTGATTATCAGGAGGTGCAATGATAGGATTGTCTTGGGTTGGGTCCTGTTGTTATGGATTACATCTGAGGGCAGTAGACAACTAAATACAGCTAAGGTGGTGATGCCCCTCCTATGATTTCACTAGACGCAGGGTGTGGTTTTGTAAAACCATATGCATTTAGAATATTTGACTTCTGAAAAGGAAAATATAAGCGAGGGTGCACAGCCCACTATATATTCAGTGCTGCAGCTGCACGCTGTGAATCTTAACCAGAACGTTTTAAAAAACGGTTCCAAATTAGAAAACAAATGAAAAAGCGGTGCGAGGAAAAATGCCAGGAGCGACACACCTTCAGTCATGGAATTTCTTTTTTAGGGTGGGAAACAGCGAGGGAAGACTGTTCCAAGTCTTTTCCTGTTTTACTTGCCGCTCTCTAATTCTAAAACGATGCCGTTGTGTTTGCTCGGAGTACAGGATCAGTTTGTTGCATGGTTTCATCTACGTTGTAGTGTTTTGTTTTGTTCTTTTCACCACAGCATCTCTATTCTCTCCGCTATTCCTCTGCAGTCGCATCCGCAAAAGCACAGTAACAACAATACTACTCTGCGGCTTACAAAGTGTTGCCGTGGAAAACTTTGCACTCTGCGGTTGCTGATGCCAGAAGATAGTGAGTGATGCTCTTAGAGTAGGTGTATCTAACAAATCTGAACAAAGCTCGTATTTAAGAATATGGCTCGCTTCCCACTTGACTGACATTCCTAAGCCACACAAGGAGCAAACAAGTTATTTTGTTTGTGAGATCTAGCAATTTGATTTTAAAGTGGTGTCCTTTATTGCTGTTTATTGAATTTATTGTCTTTTCATTTGCAATCTCAAGCAAAAGAAACCCTTTTTAATGCAGGCTTCTTCTCCAGATATGGTTCCTATTCTCTCTGACTGCTCAGGGAGTCCGTGGCGACTGTTTGCCCAGACATTCTCTGTGTTATTAAAAGCTCTGTGGTCACTGGCTCGGTGCCATCTTAATTTAAACCTACTCTTATCAAGACTCCTTTCCGGGCCTCTTCCCATGCCGTAGACCACATTTACCATTCCTCGCTTCAATCACAGTCAAGTTGTTTTTTGACTGACACGGACCTAAAAGAGTTGGAGCAACAAAAACTGAACTTTGATATAGTGAAAGCTTTTCAAGTGCTTTTGTTTAAAGGGGCAATATACGACATTCAGAGCACTACTATAGCAGCAAACAACTATTCACTGTGAAAAGATATAGTGGAGTAATGTCTACCTGAGCAGAGAATGAAGTCACTCTTCCTCTGTGTGTGTGTGTGTGTTGCAATTCGAGCTTCTCCTTGCTTTGCGGACACAGCCGGGCCGGCTACACCTGCTTTTAGTGCATGTTAGTGCACGTGAGAGTGCCCCACTGGTTAGCTCACGGCCGCCGCTCTGCACTGCTCATACAGCGATAACGCAGTTAGCGTCACGGAATCGTAGCACCCACACTCGGGTAAACCGTTAGCTATCATCGGCCATGTTGAGAGCCAATCAAAATGCTCCAAATCTCTTATATTGCACCTTTAACATATTAACCAGCTTGGAGATTCAGCAGGAAAAAAAAGCAAGATACACATTTCACTATTAAATGTTTCCATTGACATCCAGCATTATCTTTTAGCCTGTGGTTTATCCAACCAATTTTGGAGAAACATTTCTCCATGTTATAGTTTGCGAGACGTTTGAGTCCCCTCACCAGTGTACTTTTCTTTTCCGCCACCATTTTGTGCTTGGGAGGAAGCATCCAACTTGCTTGTCAGGGCTTGTAAGCTAAGTGGCTGGCTACAGTTGTACTTGTTTGGGCCCTACAGGTCAACAGATAAGGATTTTTGAGGGCAAATGCCAATTCTGAAAAGGCAAGTGTTGCAAATGGCCGATGTGATTTCCGCTTCAGAAAGGCTTTTGCAGATATTTTAAAAGATGCTCGGACACTCAGCTGACAGTATGGCTGCAGAGTGACCCAAAGGAGCACAGCGTACTGAATGTGGGTCAGGAGTGAAGGGTTTTAACTATGATGTCACTCCTGCACATACACTGTAAAAGGTAAATTCAGTAGAAAGCGTTCAAAGGAACAAAGTATACAAACACTACAGTTTGCAGTAGTGTTGAGGTGAATAAATAATAAGTTCCAGTGCTTGTCGTAACACACTAGCAATAAAACAATTCTTATCATGATGAACCAAGTCTCCACACCTTTAAGTCCACCTGACTCATGTTCTTTTCTTTTATATTGCCAATGAGTAACTCTCTTTTCATTTTATTATTGCTGGGATGACTAAGGGAGATTGTGCAAGTCAAGACGCTGAGCCCGAATTGATCAAAAGGTAGAAAATTAAGGGAAATGGGAAAAGTCAAAGGTAAAAGGAAGGAGCCAACTTCACAGAAACCTTTTTCAGTTTGGATAGACTTTTGCGCGACTTCATCTCAGTCTGCGGTATGGAGGTGATGTTAATGAGAAATGTCTTGAGGTTTTAATTTAGAGGATGCTGGACAGTGGTGTCCTTTTGGCTCGCTATGAATCTACAGTTCAGAAATATCTGTGGACAAACGCTGTTATTAAAATAGCCCTAGAACATTAATATAAAATGGGTTGCATGGTGGGAGGGGTGGGGAGGAATGAATTTCAAACTTATATTTATTACCGATATTATTATACCGTGCTAGCTTCTGTAGATATAGAATTTTGTTAACGTACATGAACTTTAGGTATGTAGATGTCGAGATGGATCAGCCTGTCTTAGATCTATTTTGATATATAAAAGTACATAAGCATTATATGCCATATCATCCAATCCGTGAGTGACTATCAGCTGCAGCACAATACATTTGTGCGACTCCACTTAAAAAGGAAAGAGTCACTCAAGGCTATATTGCCGTGGAGGTGATGGCGTGGGGCTATTGTTGTGTTGTGTCTTAGTTTGAAGTGAAATTATCCAGTGTACAAGGTGACCAGAGCCGAGAGTGTTTGGTCTAGATGGGATGCCGAGTGCTGATTGTATAATGTATGCATTGCCCTTTCTTGTTGGATAATATATGCATTGCCCTTTCCCTCGAAGTGGTTCGCAGCCTGTGCTATAAATGCGTTCTTTGTTAAAGCAAATGAAGCTGTTTGATGCACAATGACAAAGTCCTGTTAGTGCGTTTTCCATTTCCACCAAAAATAAGAAATTGCCAGTCCTTCTCGTTATCCAGTTAAAGTAAACAGAGTCTTGACAATAATTAAAAAAGATGCGTGTTTGTGTTCGTTCACGGTGTGTCTTCCGGCATCACGTATAGTTCGTCAAAATGGGGAGAGCTGTTGCTTTCTGTCCTCGATTTTCCCATTCAGCGCCGATGCATTCGAGATAAAAGTGGGACTGCAAAGTGGCACATGATTCCGAATGGTCTTTTGCTTGAGTGCTGTTACTGTGGAGACGGGACCAGGAATGTGCAGAGGGACAAAGTTGACTGTAGGTTGCTAAATGAAAAACACACTTTCCCCTGCTTAGAAGTATGTTGTTCTCTCAGTCCATTAAATCGTCTGAAAGAAACTTGAGGCTGACGTGTGCAGAGGATGTGCTTCATTGTGTGTTAATTCTTTTCATTCTAATGCTCTCTTGAATCAGATCTTAAGGCCGACTCTCTGTTCCTGTAGATGTACTGTGGAGAATACGGCAGACGTAACACTTTTAAAGCAGTGTTTTTCACAGTAGTGCCCTTAGGGACATTCAGAACTCCATAACGATGTTACGAACGTTTGCTTACTTAATTTAGTATAATACAATGCAAAAAATAATAATGCATTCCATTATACCGTTTTAGTTTGTTGTTATTTAATACGTAAAGCCACCGGTGCTAAACAGAGCCACTGCCATAGACAGCAGTGCACAGCATTATGTGGACAAACAGCAGTGATACGTTGAAAAGATTAGCATCTTCCTCACAGACGCATCTGAGAGCATATCCGCCAGGGGCCTTCACTGCTAAATTATGTCAGAGATGTACGAGATTCTGACATGCTTTTATCCTTTTATTCAGATTTCAGCAACTGTTTCAAGTATTTAGAGCCAATTTCATAGTTTTATGGTGCCGGGCAAGTGTACCTGAATGTCCACTCAGGTGCAGTGGAGTGGGTGTCATTAGGTCTACATGAGGACGTGGACACAACAACATATTATAACCCTGTGGCTTTGCCTTTGCTTTTAGGAAATTGTTCCAAATTCTAAATTTACTTGTGCATTTTTTTTGCCGAGAGATAGATGAGAAGATCGATACCACTCTCATGTTTGAATGATTGATATGAAGCTTCCACCAACGGCCGGTTATCTTAACTCAAACAGGTGGAAACCGGCACCTCTAAACCTCGCTGATTATCACGTGATTTCGTGTTTGTGTAAAAACGTCAGGTTGTGATTTTACGGAGGAGTTATGTGCCGTGATTGTTGAGCTGTTTCCCCTGTTTCTGTTTTCAAGCTATAATAATAGTGTTTTGTTGTGTTCAAGAGGTATTGATCTGTAGTCATGTTCTACGATGATTGGGCTTCATGGATGGGACGTCAGTAGGAGATCCTTTCCTGGTCCGTGCAGTTAGTCGGACCTGGAGAGATAGCAAACAATTCCCCCGTCACATGAGTGGCGATTCATGCTGTCAGCTCAAAGTCTACATCCTCCTAAGGCCAGCTGGGGTTAGCGTTTACAATGGGAATATAGAGAGAGCTATAGTGTAGGAAGACAGAAAAATATTCGGGGGCGGGGGGGGGAGTGTGAATGAAGATGGACCCCTGTGCGTCCCTCATTGTTCCCAGAGGCACAGACAGAGAGCTCTTCTGGGCTAGGAGGTATAGTAACTGCTCCTCAATAGTACTGTGATATTGAATCAAGGAATATTGCTCTGAGACCTGTTCAAAGGCCTTTAAAAGAATGCTGTTCCCAGTAACAATGGAGGCTTTGTATCGTCAGCTAAGTCCCAAAAAGCTATCTCAACTGGAATTAATGGGCATTCTTTTTTTTTTTTAAACTAGGAAAGAAAAACCCCATTCAGACATGCATCACAGACGTGTAACAAGTGTATGAAAAGATTTTTTTCAGTCTCTTTCCAACGCTCGCAGTCAGTCCAATAAATGAATCTCATGTTTTCTTTAGACCCTCTTTTACATTATGGCTTTCACACCATACAGAAGGGCGACTTGAGTGCGTGCGTGTGGCATTATAGGAAAGTCAAATTGGTCTGCCGTAGTCTTTCCTTTCACATTATGGATAAAGAAATTCTGAACTCATCAGTACTGGCTGTAAGAAACAGACAGAAACACCTGTAGGATTACAGAGGTATCAGTATTGTTTTAAAAGGCCCGGGCTCAACTTACTTATGGATTAAAGTAACGATTATTTTTTAATTATTCAATTAATCTAATGACTCATTTTGTGATTATTTGTAAGATTATTTTTTAAATTCCTGATTAACATAACAATTCATTTCCCCAAAATAAATGGTAAAAACCTGTCGAGCATCTTCTCTCAAAAGCAAACAAATGTAACAAGATAATGGATCATCTTTGTCAGATGCCAGAAAAAATACTGACTACTCAAATTCAAAAGGAATGCTGCGACACATTTATTTATTCACTGTATATCATAGCAACCCAGTATTTTACTTAAGCGCGTGACTTAAAAACTTAAAATAGTCCAAATCACTGGATTAATATGCAGTTCAGATAATCACCGTCAAATGTATTTTTGCATCATTGTGGGTGAAGGGAAATAACTGAAGCAATTTACAGATTGGAACAACTTTTTTTCTCAGAGTTACGTCACGTTAAAATAAACAGCCAAACAATGGTGAACCGTTTCATTACCGCAACAGCAGCAGTGTAGAATTAAAGATAAATAAACATTTCTAAAGTCGACTTTAAGTGCCTGCTACAAACAGACCCACGTTTGTCGTGTTGATTAATCATAGTACGTATATAATGCTTTTATGTGGACACTCACCGCACTCACAGAGCACCATATTGTTCTTGCGACGCACCGATGTACGTAATTTAAATCGGCGTATTTGTGTAATCTATGTCGATTACGTCGCCCCAGCATTAAGTACCATGTTCCCTTTAGCCAGTTGTTGACAGCTATTTCTCTGTCAGTACTGCCAGTACACAGCGTGCACAATGGTGCATGAAGTGGAAATGGCTCGTGGGCTCAATAGTCCGTGATATTGAAGGAGATAAGATGGTCTTTGTGGCACCATTACTGTCATGATTATCGCCCGAGCCCTCTCCTAATGTGTTATGACCCCGTTTAACTTTGAATCAAAAGAGCTATGACACTTACTGCAAGCCTGTTCATAATTAATTTACAGTATTTCATGCATGCAAGTGTTCAATGAAATGTATGGGAAATTCCTCTTAACACAGATCTCTGGCTATGATCACTTCAGATTATTATCGAATTCCAATATAAACTTGAAGGAAAAAGAAAACGATCACTAAACTAATCAGCTCAGGTCAAGCTTAGTTATAACGTCCGTTTACGACACATTGATGAATTAAAATGGGTTGCACTACACAAAGTAGTTCGAGCTCTAAATACATTTTGAGACCCACCAACTGCCGGTAACTGTTTGATAGCTAACTGAATTCAATGAATGCTAATATGCAATGAATGGAAAAGAAATGCTGCTAAATAGTAATATGCACTAATATTTTTGGACTTATATTTCACAAATGCAACTTAATACCTCGCATAATAACACTTCTAACATGAGCTTGGTTAGAATAATCCAGGATGTCCCGCTCAAGCTAAACTGCATGAAAAAAAAACGTATTTTTCAATCTTAAATTTTGAAATCTTAAGAACTTTGGAAGGACACCAACTCCCCAAAATCTTTTCACACAAACTTTCGTAATAGTTTACAAATAGCCCGTGTAACCCAGTCCACGCGCATTTTCTTTTCTATTTACAGCGACTATTTTATTTTTGCCTTTAAATAACAACCCCCTCAATATATTGCACATTATGAAATCAATGCTTCAGGCGATGCTTTGAATACACAACAACAAAACACTTTGCCTCGGACAATACTTTAGATCTTTTGAATTTGGAAGGTTTCAGGCATTAATTCCAACAGGCGGGGATGTCTTTGAAACACAGATCTTGGCTACAGATGCTTGGGAACTCTTTGGGATGATGTGATATGTTTAGTTGCTGGGTAACAGAAAGCTTAGCTTAGGACTCTTTCCATTACACTAGAATCTACAGCTTGATAGTGGAATTTGAAGCATTTTGCCGGGGTTGTGGAAAGAGAAGGGGGGTGGGGGTGGTGGGCACTGAGAGAGTTTATGTAAGCATGTGAGCGAGAGGCCTGAGAAGGCTGAGGAATGCGGGGAAGAGGTTAGTTCAAAGCAAGCCCCGATTTTTCAACCGCGGAATGACCAAGGAAGACCCGGAGCACGTTGAAGCGGCGGCACGTAATCACAACACTTTGAGTTGAGCGGTCAAATGCAAAGTTTGCAGACTTTAAAAGGCATGATTTTTAAAATCAGCACGAGCAACCATCTGGATTTTGCGAGTCTGAATATTGTATTGACGGCACGTGTTGTATTAAGTTGCGCTAGTTTGTTTCAGGAGAGAACCTGTGACGTGCAGGGAACGGTTTCAGGCCGCTTTTTCAAAAGCAAACTTCGCCCTCGTTCAAACTGCACCGTGACGGGAAGTCGTTGCTGAATAAACTCATTGTGTATCTGCACGGGATGTTGATTTAAGTACACTCACACGTATGGTACCTGCTGGTCTTGATAATTTGAAATCCTTCGGCTGTCTGAAGGCTCCACCACACTTTGAAGAACAAAGCCAGAGGGAAAAGGAAAGAGCAAGGGGAAAAAAAAGAAAGGCGGAAAGCAAATCTGGCAGAGGCTTGCACAGACTGTTTTTTTTTTTTTTCTTCTTCTTCTTCTTCTTCTTCTTCTTCTTCTTCTTCTTCTTCTTCTTGTGGGCCTAAGGGCAGGTTTTGCTTCTGCTTCAGTGGGCAGGCTAGGTATATGGGACGGGTGTGGCGACTAAATTCTTCAGATTCATCTTTCATGCGCTTTGTTTGTAACCAGTCAGCCAAAGGCCGTGGCAGATAGCTTTTCATACTCTGTGCCGTTTTACACATCTATGGTTAAGATGTTCCGTTTCTTGAGTCTCTTCAGAGATATATATTTTAAAAAAACAACAACTCTAGTGTGCAAATTGGCCTTGACATTTAGTTTGAAAAGGCCAAAAATGTGGGCAGTGGCATTCCTCGTGCAGCTGCAGTTGTATTCATGTGGCAATTTAAAAAAAAAATGCAACATATGAAGTCATCTCGTGTCTGCTGACAGAAACAGGGCGAAGAACTGCGAGCAAAAAGCACGACCCCGGAGAAAGTGGAATTGTTCTGCTACGCTAGTGTCCGCCAGTCAAACACATGAGCGTTCAAGCATGGGCGTCTCCTGGGCACAGGAAAGGAAGAAGTCTCACACCGTCCCGTTAGTCTCCTCTCTACTTTGTCGTATTAACGCGTGTGCGTGTGCTCACATGACCACCTCTGCTCCGCCGTACCTCCTCTCCTCAGACTGACCCCTCCAACCATTTTCACCTTCATTATCATCTTAAAACGTTCCCTATTTGAAGCGCCCCCCCCCCTTTCACTGATTCCCTTTCTACGGGCGTCTGAAACACGCGTCCTCCTCTCCTGTTGTGTTTCTCCTCCGGATGCCTCACAGAAGCATCTGCATTGCTTATTCATATCTTAACATTTGCAATTTGCAGGCACATGTTTTTCTTCCAGTCGGGACCCACTCCAAATTGTCAGCTTCAATAAGATCATAAATTAGTCAATAATGTGTTCTTTTTATTTCGGAATGATTGCAATCAAATTATCTGTTAATCTCATTTTATGACTTTGTCCAAATGTTTTCTCTCTGTGTCTATTGTGAGCTTCAAGCCATTAGTTTGATTGTACGCAGCCATCTCATTAGCATTCTTGATATACTCTCATGTCGATGTTGTTTTCACCACGGGGCTCTTTGGCTTTAAGGAAACATCGGGGAGCTACCTATTCTCCCTTGCCTGACTACCCCTCTTACGCGCGCCTCAAGCTAATTTGAAGCAGCTATAATGATGACTAACGACAAGAGAGGATCCCGGGCCGAAAACAAATGCAGGGCCGCTTAAGCGAAGCAAGTGGGGGGGAAGAGAATAAATGAGCTGTGCGACTGAACTCCCCTCCTGTGTTAGATTTTTTGAATTCGGTGAGAAGTAATTTGGAGTGTTTATACCTTTTTTTCTGAGAAACCTGCCTTTTACCCAAAGCAAGAGGTTTGGCTGCTCTCGGTTACACTCCTCCATCGCAGTTCATCACGTTACAGTGAACAAAGGCAGAGATGAGATGTGAACTACTGGAACCCGTTTGAGACGTGTCCTTTAAGTGTGTGACTTTGTGGAGGCTCCCTTATCTGGGCCGTCGGTAAGTGACTTATAGATTCAACACCCACACCCGGTAATGATACAGGTGTGCCTATACCATGAGTCACCTTTATTAGTTACTGATATGATAAAATCAAATATGGCTATAAATTTCCATTGCACCTATAAAAAAGGTTTATGGAGGTATTGCACACAACACAAACATGGACACAGTTGTTATGAAGGTTGTCAGGGTTTCCATTGTCTGGAAGATATTTCTCCGTTGATGTTGCCCTTCGCCGCCTTATATTCTGTGCTTGTTGAAATAATGGGACCTCACATGTGCTGGTTCTCCAAATAATATTATGCGGTTTCATTGTCAGCTGCTCATTTTCTTTCACTTGGTGCCCTTTGAAGATTTAGCTTTTCGTCCTCATTTTTTTCTATCAAGCAAAAAAAGCATATTTTAAAACGTTATCCACTGCGATCACTTGTAGCTGCTCTATGATGGGCACAACGCGACTCACAGCTCAGTCATTTCCCCACTTTTAGTTTTTCTTTGACAGTCCCATTGCTTTGCATCTATTTCACTTTGTGCTCGCGCTGAATGAAAACAGAAACCTTAGTCTGGTTAGAATTGAACTGTTAGTGTTCATGTCAACACATTAAGTAACACTTCGTCACGAGCAAACTAACACATAGGCATGTGCACACACACTCTCTCCCTCAAACTGAATCCCCCCCTCTACACCTATTTAAACACACACACACACACACCCTTTCCTACAGTTCAAATGCACCTACTGAGCACCTGGTGAGTGCTTGTAAGTGGGCTCGGGCGGGGATGAAAAGCACTAAAGCAAATTCGCTCCTGTGAACTTTGCTGTTAGCTTTTCCACAGAAAGATCAGAAGGAACATTTCCACTGCTCGGCAGTTTCAGCCATTCAAACATCAGAACAAGTGTGGCGGCGGAAGTTACCTTTACAGGTTCAAGCATGTAGATCAGTGTCCAACAGAACTGCATTGTTTTTTACAGTAAACCAATTACGTAGCATTTTTAGGACATTGAAATGAAACTTGTTGATACATAACTTAGGCCTCTGGTGCATCGGGACATATTTACAGCGAATTTAACCTATTTTAATGTAACTGCATTTAGACTATTTTATACTCATGGTATCCCCATTAGTTCTTCCTGACTGCTAAACCGGCCCATCCTCCACTATTCCACTTAACCATTGTCAACTTATACAACTCACAGGCCTCTGAAAGCTCTGTTGTTTGCTCAGCTGAAGGCTGCAGCCCCGACATGCCAGTGAATGTAAACAGGAGAGTGCTGGCTGGCTGTTGTTAATATACCACCGTGACGCGTTTCAGTCAAAGCGCCATCGACCAAACGCCTGTATCCGCCTGATCTGGTGTTGAAGCTCCTCGTCTCTCGATTGCTAGAAATCGATGTCAGAGATCACCGATGTGAGACTCGCAGGAATGTGTTGCACATGAAAATAATCCCAGATTTTGTCTTTCTAATCTCTCAGGCATTATCCGAACACAAGAGCTGCTGGATCACGAGACGACGGCTCACTACTGGCTCACAGTCTACGCGATGGATCGCGGCGTGGTGCCGCTCTCCTCCTTCGTCGAGGTCTTCATCGAAGTGCAGGACGTCAACGACAACGCGCCGCGAACCTCCGAACCGGTCTACTACCCCGCCGTCGTGGAGAACTCCCCCAAAGATGTGTCAATCATCCAGATTAACGCGGTCGATCCGGACGCCAAGGCCAGTGATAAACTCACCTACAGGATCACCAGCGGCAATCCCCAGGGTTTCTTTGCTGTTAACGCCAAGACAGGTGAGATTGCTGTTACCGCAATGGATATTGATGACACTATAAATTGCTTCCTCAGAGCAGGAAGTCCCTTCTCTGACTCGTGAACTGCCAGCTTGAGAAATAAACTTCAAACAACTGCAAGATAACTATTTACACCGCGCAGTTCATTGAACAAACGTCTAAATGATTAAATATTAAATGTATAGCGTCTCTAAGCAGGGATCAATTGGCATATCCTCACTGATAGATACATAAACAGACATTGCCAAATGTTATTTGCCTCGTCTAACGCTATCGACTATTTTAAGATCATGAATGTGGCAAAGTCAGACTGCGTAAAGAGTTACGCTCTATATTAAATGATCTTGTGAGAACTCGGGGCTAGGTTTTGAGAGACACTGTAGTGCAGTGTGCAGACAAAGCCGCTGCTGTGAGGTTCCTGTTTCCGTTCTTGTGCAAAAGGAAGAGCGGTGTGAACACCATCTTTTGACCCAGGACAGGAGTGGGTTGAGCCTACAGGGGGTTTCTCCACTCTAACACTCTAAAGTGGGTTCTCATATGGTACTCTGCAAATGGTGTGATGATTAATATTTCATTGGGTTCTTTTAAAGTTGCAGGATCCGGCTATGTTTAGTTGGAAAGCAAGAGAGGAAACTTGTAGTAGGTACAAAGTGAAGCTCCATGTACATTCAGAGCCTCTCTGTAAATGAGCAGACACATTCCTGTTATACTGGACTCAATATTTACTGTATGTGCGATTCCATCGAAGCATGTGTTTTACACGTGTGCATAGATCCCCTCAGAGCCATTAGGTTGATCTTTGCAATTTTATGATTGTTAAAAAAATCAAGGACAGTTAGTCCTCTTTATAAATGACTTCCATTTCCATAGACACAGTGGCAAAATGAGATGGTTAAACTCTCCCTGAAAGTGCCAATTACTGAATTATTCTTTCTTACAAACAGGTGATTTATGGCCTTGAATGCGAGTGGTCATGAAACTGAACCGAGGAAGGGGTCAGTGAGGCAGTTGCTCCGGTCTGTCCTCACTGCTGTGTGTGTGGTCCTGTTTCCCAAGGTTGTCCCATCTTACTGACTTAGAGTTATTTTCGTTGGAAGCGGCAATGTGAATTTTCCGACCAAATAAGGATTCGTCTTGTAGCGCACCTCCTCCCCCAAAAACGAGCCTGACAGTAATGCTAGGTACTCCCCACTGGACGGGAAAATACAGAAAAAATAAACGATAAGGAAAAAGGGGAAACCTTTGGCACGCGGACACATACGTCTGGTGTTTTATCTGCATGCATGACAAGATCGGCTTACACATACGCCGATGAGAGCTGTGGGAGGCTGGAAAAGGAAAGCGGTGTGAAATCGAATATTTATCTTCTGACAAAGCAGTCATACCTAACGCTGTTTAAACATCGTAGGCAGACCTTGAGCTGTGAAGAAAATATCTTTGCAATCGTGTGTCTTCCTGATATATTCTGTTTTTTTTTTGTTGCCCTTCTGTGGACCATAACTGGAAAAGAATGTTTACACTGAAGCAGCTGATCTCAATCTGTTGCTTTTTGGTATTTCTTTTTGCATTTTCATCTTTTTTTTTTACCGCTGAAGAAGAGGGATTCTTTGTAAATATCCTTTGATTGTGTTGTGTACATTAGTTTTCTTCATCAAGGCCTGCTGTGCTTTGTTTCTAGGTGTTGGTGAATGCCCACGGTAAACGTACAGTGCATTACTTATTCAGCAGTCAAAGGTCTTCTCAGCCCACATGTCTGAAACTATTTCCCACTCGTAGGATTACAGAGTTTTTTAAAGCTTAAGTCAAGTCCACTGTGGGCAGGGCCTCTTTACAGTAGAATTCATGTGTTTTTTTTAAATGTCAAGATGAGCTCTGAAGAAAAAAAAAAACCAGGTTATACAGATGACACTGAAGCATAAAGATATGACCCATTCATGCATATCAAAGCATGTTTAAACTTTTATGAGCAGGACACCAGAGCCCCCTGCGTCAGGTTCAACAAAGACAAAGACAACTTTAAATATTAAACTACTGCTGTGATTTCTTTTTTTCTTTGTTTTTAAGATTGCAGCAGAGAGTGGCGGTAGCGAGGAAGGGAGAAAAAACAAGCGAAAACAAGGAGCCATAGCTGCCTCCATGAGGAGACAGTGATTTATGCACAAAACGACTGCGACATGTTTAACTAGCCAATGTTTTTACTTCCAAATTGGATTGAAGGAGGAGAGATTACAAATTATATTTAACTTTTTATTATCTGTGGTGTTAAGTGAGACGGGAATAAGCCTGATATCTCTCCACATTATCAACTCAATATGCCGTTCTCACCGCATATTACAGGTTTTTGAAAATGTTTAAATTTACAACATGCGAGTCTCTGTAATTACATGTTCTAAAATTGCATTGGAAGCATAGTTCCCTTGGCGTAGCTACAAAGCTCTACAAAGGGGTGGGAAAGAGGAAAAGCCGTTCAGGCCTGTGTTTTGTGTGTGTGGTTTTCTTTTTTTTTTTGGAAACGTGCATGTGTTCCAAGCTAACTCACTAGCCTCCTATAACGGGCGTCAGCCTAGCTCAGCCCTCTGAGCAGCCTGTCGAGCTTCAAACACATATGAAGGCTTCGCTCGACACCTTGGGTGGCGTCGGTTGCCCTTTTTTTTCCCGCACAGACCCACGTTGGCTCGGTAAAACCCAGGATGAAAGGCTCGGGCCGACTTTATTTATGCCAAGTAAACAAGTCCCGCTGTTTTGGCTGTTCTCTGACTTCAGTTTGTCATTAAAGTGCAAGGCCAGCTCTTCTCTCTCGCAGACACTATTGCAATCCCGACGAGAGCTTAGAACCTAACCGTTTGATATCGTCTCGCTTTTGAGGGGAATAAGAACAGAGGGGGAGACACAAGGCAGAGCTGTGTGTGTGTGTGTGTGTGGGGGGGGGAATTATGTGCTTTAAATCAGCATGAGATCAGTGAATTTCAATAATGATGTTTGGGTCTGAACTTTTAAAAGACGGAACAAGTGCTCAGTTGTCTGGTGGCACAGATCTCATCCCACCCACAGACATGACCGCGGTTGCTCCACGCTCCTAAGCCTCGATTGGACGGCTGCTGAGAGTTGGAATTCCCTGGGTTAAGACTTGTTACAACAGGATATGGGCTGCGTCGGGCTGATATGCAATCGCGTCAAATTAGAACGAGGAGGATTTGTCCATACGTGCGGTTCTTGAGACAGCCAGCCCCGTAGCTGACTGGTTTTATTCCCCTATAGAAGGGAGTTGTCACAGCTCCCGCGCTATTTCATCTGAGGTTGTTGACACGAGTCGCCCACCTTTTCTGTGGGAGAGCAAGTAGCGTCCAGCACCTGGTGAATCACTCGCTCTCTCTCTCGCTTCTCTGAAACGCTGTTGCTTTGACTTCCTGGACTTTGGGCGGCGCTCTTATGCCAGAGCACGCATGTGTCAGGAAAAGGGCAACCGAGCAGAACATAGTAGTCAGGACACACAGACAGCTCACACACAGGAAGTTTTTTTTCATATCTAAGTTAACGAGAGAGAGAGAGAGCAAGTGCAAAGATCACAAGGATAACTATCTTATCTTGCTGAATGCTCATTACTCTACTTCCTGCTGTGCCGATATTTCCTTTCTTTGTATCGTAGTAGTGCTTTCTAAGGCTTCTCCAATTATCACAGTGTTGTCCATTGACTTTTCAGAACATGGTATCATTAGTCTGCGGAGACCTGACATATGAGATTTGCGCTCAGAGCACCCAAAAAGCCTGTAGAAAACTCCACCTTATAACGATGGCGCCTATCTGTGTTCGTCAGCAGACAATGGTGTAGTTCCAGCTGACGAGAGCGTGCCTTTAACAGGAGACGGCTATCTATACCTGATTGTGCCTGCCCTATAATGGCAGACTCCATTCCAGTGGTTAAACCCAAATGACGGATGGAAAAATTGTTACAGTGGCATTGAACAAATTCTGGCCCCTCCTTTTTCTTTCGCCTGCATTCACCAACTCAATGTCATCAATTGAGAAGGAGGGCCGTGGGCGATGCTTTGGCGAGCTCGGATACCTTTCGACAGGTTTTATGTGCATTTGTCATCCCCAGGGTTGAATGAAAAGGTAAGGGAGAAAACAGCCACCGGGACTGGAGCTGCGAAGCATCCACTTTTTGTGGAGCTCAAATCAACTTTCAGTAACGCCTCCTCTGTTTGAGGTAGAAAAGACACACACACACACACACACACACATTGGCGTTATCAGTGGTTTACCGAAGCCCCAACAACCATCAGGGGAAGTGAGATAGGAAATGGATACTTCCAACAACTTCCTGGTGTTTCCGGTAATTGCAGGAGGCCAAACGATTGTTACAGGTCTCAAGAGATTGCGAGAGGAAAAAAAAGTGGAAATGAAAAATGTCTGATTGTCCTCTTAAAACTTCAAAGGGTGGTCATAGTGGCTTAGCTGGCTACGGTTCAGTTCAACCACAGTGTCTTTGAGACACATCCAATGATACGGCATGATATAAAAAAAAAAAGGTGCCATTTAATCTCCTTTTTCAAAAACTAAAGCATGTCACATGCCGCCACCACGGGTCTCCAAGGTTTTCATTGTGTCTTGGTTAATGATCTATGAACAGGAAGCTGAAGACAAGTCTCTCTCTTTTCCTGACGTTACTAAAAAAAAAAGAAAAAAAAAAGTATACATTCACTCACTTCACAACTTAATAAAAGCATCGCAGGAGAACTGTGATTCATTCAGTGCCAAGCCAAACCAGTATGTGCAGGGTGACCAGCCTCATGACCCAAAAGCATGAAAAAACCCACCTCGCTTATTCTTTCTGTGTAAACTGAAAGCCGGCAACTATGACAACCATTTGTGCCATCAACTCGGATCAAGTGACACCTTTTAATAATAAGCCTTTGGATTTGTTGATATGCTGGTATTTTGAAAGACAAGTTTTCGTTGACAGTGGCAAACCTGCGTGGGTTTACAAGTGGCTGCAGTTAAGTTAAATGAATCCGTGCAGGTTTTTGCTTTCAATGTTTTTATCTCTTAAAATGATCCTGCTCAAGGGTTAATGTGGAAGCACACCGACACACCTCCGTTAAATGGACCAGGCCGACCTGGCTGGGCCGCATCAGAATGCCTCACTTACTCAAGTGAACGGCACAAAGCTGACAGCTGTGTGCGCAAATGTGTAAACAGCAACACATTGGGCCATGCAGTGGAAACTGCTTCTCGAGATCATTTCTACCCGGGTCAAATTGATCGCTATGAACGGATGATAATTATATCTGCTTTTGTTTTGTTTTTATTTGTTCCTCATGCAGATTACCATCTCATTGACATTTGTATATTTATTACACGGTAATAAAAAGGCATTACCAAACCAGGAGTGCTTTTGGTGCACATTCGTTTTTTTAGTGAGAGAAAATGACTTTTCTTTTTTCCTGTCAGGATTTCAATGTGCACGCCGCTGTAGCCTCAGGTAGCCAGACGGGTTACCTCCATGCAAAGCATCAAGGGAGTAGCGTAAAAGAAAGGAAACAAAAATGTAATTAATGTTGGCCTACCGTATTTTTTAAATGTTTTTTTTTCCAAACGTTGTCATGTATGAAAATGAACACTGTAATCGGACTACTACAGGAATGATTCTGCCAAAGCCTTTTTGATCCATATCAGCGGTTTCCACTGTATTTGTATTTTGTATTCTTAGTAAAGGCTACTGGTGCCCTCAGGCCCCATTCGTGTGGGTATATGGGATACCTTGTAGGGACCAGGAACATGCTGGCGTTCGTTAATCACAATACCTCCCCAAGCTTCTTTGTGTTTCCTCTATCATGCCGTTTACTCCCCCAGGGCATTTTGTTCCTGAGGGTTTTTTTTACATCGTTTCATTCAACAAAGATTTTTTCGAAAAGACAAGTTAAGCTGTCGAAGCTAATGGGTCAGCCTCGTCTCTGACGGGACAATAGGTCCTCACAGTTAATTAAAGAGACGTATTTGTACCATTGACTCTCTGTCTTCAAACCATCCCTCTTTTGTGGAGCGGTTCATACTCCAACAGAGGAGGTTAAATGGAAGTGGACGGTGCAACACAGCCAATAAGCTCCAGTAACATCATCCATTTTGGACTCCCCTGCTGTCCGTTCCCTCAAAGGTCAGCACTGTCGAGGCACATTGCTGTCGTTCAACTGCACAAATGTGTGGGTCAAAGTCGACCAGTTCAACTGCAACGAGAAAGAATTATACAGATTTACGCATATATTCACGTTTTCTTCAGCTGGTGTGACAAAATCCAGTTGAATATATTTCAAGGAGAGTTGGGCATTAATGTGTGGACTCGGAAAGACTTCATCGCCCAATGAAAATTGTTCATATGTGATCTTGCTACGGGTCACATTTTGTATTCATTATCTGTCCCTCCAGAACTCACGAGTTCAACTTCTGACAATTCTATACTCATCAGCGCGTGTTTGATTGACAGATGGCCAATAGTCTAATTGGCCTTGCAGATTTTATTCTCACGACATGACCACAGCTTAAACGTTCATGTGGTTTGACAGATGAAAATGAAGAGACCAAAGTGAAATCCGCGAGGCCTACGTAGGGAGAGGGAGGGATATTTAACATGTATAGATATGCAAAAATATGTATCAAAAAACGAATTTCTCCCACACAGTCTCTCACTGGTGCTGTTATCTGCGATGCCTTGTCTTTAATAGCACAGAAGGTTTCACGTGTGCATATCAGAGCGGACATAGGTCGAGACTACCAGTAAGCTCAATGGTCTCAGCTGCTCCTCTGCGTCCATGCATCCCATTCATTTACACAACTCCCCATAACATTCACTTTCACCGGCACTGGGGAACCTGAAGCCCCCCCATAGCCCCGAGTCTTCCATGACGTGCTTGTGTTTTCAGATTACAAATAAGCCTCGCAGCTGTGAGGTGCTGAGATATCTCAATCCTAATGCAAACAACGCTCCCCCCGCTGACTGCCTTTTACTCATTCCCACCAAGACCATATGTATGTGTTAATGTGTTTATGTCCGCTGACATGGCCTGCTCTTCGTCGCATTTGTCAACTTCTGTGCGCTCCTGGACGACCGAGCAGGACATTAGTTGGACCACGCTACCCTTTTTAAATGGCACGCCGAGTATTCCTTCACAATAAAAGTCTGTAGCTCTCGTTCATCTGAGTTAAGATGGCATCATGAGCAGTGAAAGCAGATCTTTTTCCCTGTGTTGTTTTAGACCCGAGTGGCAGACACTTAACTCAAAATGAAGCCGCGAGTATTGATATGGCTCTCTGGGGTTGGACGTTGGGTTTCAGGATAAGAAATGTTGCAGTGTTTGTTATTTCCCTCACGCTAGAGAGACATAGCAAGTGTTTAGATCATGAATATTCATGGCGTAGTGTCATTTCATCAACAACAATACTACCAAGTCCAGACGCCCGGCACATTCTCGATTGTCTGGAGTTAAAAGTGTGTCACATGGATATGTGTGTCACTCCAAAGACTGCTAATCACAGCAGTAATTCCCGGGTATGAACCGGCCCAACAATGTCCCTGGACTCCTTTGCTCCCTCCAGGCCTTCATTTCGGAGCTTTTGGTTGTAGCGCTCAAAGGACGCGGTCCAGAGTGCCACCGCTGCTCTGCTGTTGTTTTTCTCCCCCTCTCAAAACAGCACGGCTGTAATTACTGTCGGCACGGCTCAGCCCACGCCTGAGGATGGCTTTTGTGTGTGTGTTTGTTGTGACAAAAAGGACTGCGGGGTTTGGAAGTGCAGACTCCTTTCGGCGAGCTCGGGCTCACCGAGCAATCATTTCACGGTTCCTTAAGGTAGAGACAGAGAGGTGTGTGCGCCGCTTTTGGCCAGCGTCGTCCGACATAAATGGAGCATTCCTGGTGAGCGTGTCACTTTACTATGAGTGGACAATGATTGCAGGAAGACTTTAAATAGATTTTAGATTTTTGAACACTTCTATTTTCTTCTGGAAACAAGTTGTTTCCAAAAAAAAGAGATCAGTGTTTGGATATTAGGAGTGGGCGACGAGTCCCGAGGTCGGAGATCTGGCAGTGAGCTGGCAGCATGTCAAGACAAAAGTGGAGCAAACAAAAGCAGTTTAAGCCACAACACAACACGCATCAAAATAGCTTCTTTTTTTTTTTTGCATTTCAGATGTTTTATTCTACTCCCTGACATCTTTATTCTCCACATCTTGAATTGGATGCTGGTTTCATGCTCCATCAAAATTCTAAAATACTTTCACTTAAAACAATATGGAAGAGCAGTAAAATGTTGTTTGTGGTTCAAACAGGCCATGCCTCAAAACCGCTAAGCTGACTGTTGCAGGGCAGAAACAGTTAGTGAATTAATCAGGCTATAAACATACAAATAATCTGCAACTATTTTGAGAATGGATTAATGGTTTAAAGTCATTTTACCAGAGAAAAATCCAAAGACAATAGCTAGTTCCAGTTTCTCCAGTGTGAAGATGAGCTGCATTTCTTTTGTCCAGCACGATAGCAAACTAAACGAAACGTCTTATTGGGTTTCAGGACATTTTTTTTAAGCAATTATCTGGAATTTTACAGACCAAACAATTCATCTGTTGGTTGAGAAAACAATCGCAAGATTAACCAATAATGAAAATATTCATTATTTGCAGCCTCAGGCTACTCGCTACACCTGTGGAACACACTTCATGCGATTTGAAAAGAGGAACCCGGGACCATATGATTAAAGGCAGATGCTCACTACATGGCGGATTGTCTGTTGCAAGTGAGACGTGCACAAAGAATACACAGCTTGGCAGGAAAGGTTGCCGTCCTGCTGCGAGAAGTTCGGCACCCAGCTGTTGCTGAAATGGCACAAATGCATCTGGAAGGAGTCCCGTATTTATCAAATGCTTTTGATATTTATGACACCTCGCCACTTGTTTCGCGATGGGATTCCAGCGGGGTGTTATACATGAAATCTGAGCGTGCTCGTTGCCCGAGGTTTGCGTTTGCGTTTGTTGAAGGAATCAAATAACTTTTCCCTTTTTTGTTTATTTTGAATGCCTTGCTTACCAGTTCACTCTCTCCAAATTTCCACGTCCCTATTTCCAGCCGGAGGTAGCGGTGCTAATTTGTGTCGGGTGGAGAAAAAGGTGACGGAGAGATTACACTTGAAACGGTTTTGTTTTCAACAAGCGCGTGTATCCATGAACAGAAGGCATTCCATTAACTCGTCTTCCGGTGCGCCTGCTGTCGCGTCGTCATGGTTTAAATTATTTGTGAAATGGGACCTCTGTGCAGTCTTTTGCAGGACTAAAAACCAAATGTCCATCCGTTGGGATCGCTGTGAAACAGGCATTTAGTCATCGGTTTTGTTGCGGCGCTGCGCTGCTGCCGTACTCAAGAGTAAAAAGTTTACATTGCAAACACCGTATCCGTTATGATCCCCAGCCGAGCTTTTGACTCGGCAGCCAATTTTTGCAGAGGAATTATAAATCAGAGACCTAGACTCTTTATTCTGCTCTATAATGCAGGTACAAAGAGAGGAGTTACCTAACACGGCACACAGGGGAGCTTAAAAACATTATCATCCATCAGCTCCTGCTCTGCTAAAGCACATGAATAATTAGTCAGCGTGGTCTGTTTTGATGTGGCACAGCAGAACTATTAGCTTTGATGGTAATAATCTCGAGCGCGCTAACTCGTGTAGCCCACGCTGATCCTCTGCAAACATCAGGCAACACTGCAAAGAGTGATTCCTGTAGGTGGTATGAATTTACAAAACTTAATTGTGTTGTCAGTGTTGTCACACCTCTTTTATTATATGTTATTATATTATATTATTATTATTAAGCAGGGTTATTGCAATGTTTGCCCCGTTAAATCATGCGGCGTAAATCAAAAGGAGCCCATTCAGACAGCTTAAAAAATAGGTTTCATTAATTATATATATGCCTATTTACAAAACAAATAAAAATGAATAACACGACGAACAGTTTGGTTCTCAAGCTGGGGTTAATTTCTGGGGGTGCATCAATATATAGACACGTCAGGTAAGCAGAGCAAAAAAAGAATTGCACTGATAGGAAGAGGTTTTATCAGTAGACCTCTATCTGTGCAGCTCGCTGTGAAGATTAAATAAAGCCTAAGAAGGAAAGGATAAAAAAAAAAAGGGGAGCAAAAGTGCCTCCTCAATTGCAGTGCTGAGGGAGGGATATTTCAGGACCTGTAAGTTGTGGCCTGCTATTCTCGTTGCAGGCATATGTGCCATTGATGGCTTTTGGGTTTTCGGAAATCCTTTGCTTTATGCTAATCAGACGCACTGTGGCAAGCAAGACGGCTCTGGTGCGGTCGAAGTTGGCACGTCTACTCTGCACTCAGTCTCTGCAAAAGTTGCAATTAAACCGGTAGTGAGAACAGCGTGGCTGCTTATAACGCAGCCATGTAGCATTACACCCCCCCCCCCCCCCCCCCCCCCCCCCTCCTCTTTTCTTCTTTTTTTTCTTCCCTTGTTTGCGAGTTTGATTTAAAATGGGATTAGCTCAGGAATTCAAGACTCAAAACTTGTTTTATTTTTACTTTGGTCAAACCCTGGCTCAACAGAGAGTCCCTTCTGTGTGATTCACTGTGGAACATAAATCCTCCCACTTAAAACGAACGATGGAACCCGAAAAAAAGACCCTTGAAACCCTTCAACTAGCTGCCGGATCTTTTCTGAAGGTTCCTTCGCTCTGTTTTCAAAGGGTGCTGCTCGGGACCGGGGGCGACGTCTGACTGGCTCTCTATTTACTCAGCTTGTGGACAAATTAAAAGCAGCGTGTCTCTGCCAGGCCGCTGTTTGGTCACTACTCGCAGACCTCTGTGATATTCCACATATGTGAGGGCAGTGTGGTGGGATGTCTGGCATACAGGGAGAGCACTCCTCCATACGCAAACTCTTAACTTGTGGCTGACTGATGAGATAACCAGCAGGATTTCACATTATGTCACTCAGCAGTGAGTGGAAGAATTGGAGTATTGTTAATCCAATATTGTTTACATGTTTCGATTTCTGAAAGTGTGTCTTTGGCTCTCAACCTGATAATAAACTGATCTATAAAATGATTTAGTCCACCGTATAACCTGCTGATACTGGATATTTAATGCAGATATCGATTTAAAAAAAACCAATATATCAACAAACAATACATAAATCAATTTCACATTTCTGACAAGGATCCCTAAAATGTTCTTATTGAAGAATTTTAACCAATATTTGTGCTGAGTGGGACATTTCAGTGCTCAAACATCTTTTTCAGTGACATTTAGTGTGTGATTTTATAACTGCTTTATCATGTAAACAATATATATATATATACGTGTATATATATACATGAAACAACAGAAATTGATGCACTTGGTTGTTCTATGTAATTAATTCTATATATCCGTTAATATTCACGTTATTGATTGTCTTCAACAGGTCTGGTTACAACCACTTCCAGGAAACTGGACAGGGAGCAACAAGACGAGCACATTCTCGAGGTAAGCTCTTTATTTTGTCGATTTTCAACTCGGTGTCGACCTCTCTTATGTGTGTGAAAGTAAATTAGTAAAATGATAATCAGAGACCTTCAAAAAAGAAAAAAAGAACCAAGGTTTCTGCATTTCCAGCCTACTTTGGCTGCGTGCCACAGGTTGCCAACAAAGACGAGTCTTCTCGTGCATGCAGGAAAGGTCCTTTTTGGAATAATTTCACCTTGTGCTGATTCTCCGGATGGGGTAGGAAGGAGAGGTGGGAGGCGTGTGGGAGATCCCGGTGACTGCTCCTTTGTTCTTTCCCACTGTTCCGTCTCGTGGACGGAGCAAGCCGGGACAGGAAACTGCAGTCAGACCAACGGGGGCCAATGTCTAAACTTGTGGGTTTTAATTGAGCGGGGCTGCGTTTATCTCCCGATGCCTCGCTCCCTCTTTCTCAACCACAGCGCCGGGGCTGATAATAGCCGTTTTAATTGTGTTTCCGGTGCTGACAGGCAGCAGATTGGACTCCTTTTAATCATTGCTAGAAGTTACACATTTCAGTGATCACTGGGTGACAGTTAATGTGTTGTAATCCATACTCTGATTTTACATCGCACTGCACTAATTGCGTGACGGGACTGAGAGTAAACGATAGGGATGAAAGTGGGGAACAAGGGAAGACTGTGTCACTTTAAGGGAATGTTTTGCTGATGAATTAAATCCAATAGTAAGGTTGTTGGAAATATAAGCAACAAAATGTAATATGTCGGAGACTATTTTGTACTTTTGGGTGTCAGGAAAAGGTTCCCATAAAAACCCAAAGCTCCTCCATCTAGCGGTTTGCTCTTGACGTAGAATTGCTACTTCCAACATGTGGTGCAAAGCTGTTGAAGTACTAGCTTGGAATTGGAGTCTTTGTGTCTGTAAAAAATAAATAAATAAAGAAGCAAATTCCCACCTCAGCTAAGCTAAGCTAAACTGAGTTCATGGCTTTTCTTCATTTGTCTGTTTTGACAAAATGCCTCCAGACAGATATTTTTAATTACCACAGTAAACACTCAAACTCTCGTCCACTTTAATGTGGTGCCAAATTCCACATGCTTGTTCTCTTCATGCTAATATTCTTGCCTTTCTGTGTCGTGTTTATTTACTCAAACTTAAAATGATATCAGATACGGTAAAAGAACCAACGTTTTGTTTCAGAAGATGTAATAATAAAAGGTCTCTCGTGCACATTTCCTATTTAATCTGAATGTGAATTGGAGGGATCATTTAAAGCGAGTAACTTATGACCTAAATACTTAAGAAGTGGCTGAGTGAACACTGCCTTTGAAAGAGCTGTGTAACCATGGCAACTTAAGAAGTTTGTGCGTGCTGGTCACTCGTTATTGGGGATCCTGCAGGAAGCTCTTTATTGGGCCAAACATTTATGGAGCTGCTCAGACCCCTAGACCCTACAATGTGCCCTCTCCACACACACACACACACACACACACACACCCGTCAGTGTATCCTCAGGGCAGCTAATCGAGGGATAATCATGACTCAGAGGAATAGAGATGTGTGTGCGCATGCCTTTGTGTGCGAACTGGGTGCTGGCAGAACAAACCAGATTTGAACTCCTAACCGGCGGCTGAAGTTTTTGTGCGAGCTCGTCGTAGGAGAAGAAACGAAACATGTGGGGCCGTGTGGAACATGTGGAGCAATTAGGGTGGGGGCTGTGTCAGCATTGTTTGCACCAAATGCCAAGAGGAGGTGGAGGGATAACAGGAGGGCCTTCAGCTATTATGATGAGAAGGATGGGGGTTGGTAGTTGTCGTGTGTGTGAAAGAGAGAGAGAGAGGGGGAGAGAGAGAGAGAGAGAGAGAGAGAGCTAAAGGCAGTGGGGGAGTTTGAGGAAAGGCAAAGCTGCCCCTGTTGGTGTAAGTGTGGGCTCTGGCAGCTGGATGATAGGCCTCCGTCCCAGGAAGGAGGGGGGGGGGGGGGGGGGGGGGTTGGTAAATAGCAAAAGTGGGACATGCCAGGACATGCTTAGGATTCAGGGATTTAGGACTGAGAACATTATAATGGAAAAACCAGAGGTTGAATGGGCTGTTCACATCTGTTGTCTGGAGCCAATCCCAGCATGCAGTTGGACGCAGACGCAGTGTACCTGGCCAGGTTGCGAGTCCGGCCTGTTTGACAAGGATGTTAGATCCTATACTCCGTCTGTTTTTCTGATTAGTCATTAAATCTATTAAAACTCATAAAATACTAATAAAACGTGCTTCATAAGGACCACTTTAGAGAACTCAGACGTACTTGTTAACAAGGCTACCAGAAATGGTCCAGGTAGAAGTACACTATAGTTGGAAATACAACTCCCCAGTGAGCCTTTCTGTTTGGGTTTTTCCACCGTCTGTGAACACTTTTATTTCAACTCTTTTTCCAACCTCTAAAGGTTGTTGGTCCCCATGGGGAAAGGTCCTGCAGTGGAAACATCCCAGGAGTTGGAATATTGTAACAAGGAGATTTACTTCAGCTTCAATGAATTCTCCTCAATATTATAGTCGAGCGCGATATACATTTTTTTATAGTAACTCTATTACAAAGTCCTGCACCGTTTGTCTTGATTCCCAGGCTATTTTAATGAGCATTGAATGCAGTAAAACAACATATGGCCAGTCAGAAAAAAGCAGTTTCTCAGTAGATAATCAGGACACAGTGGATCGGCTCTGATGCGACGAGACGCACTCCCTCTGGTGCAACTTCTCTTGTCTTTTGTGTGGTTTGCCTAATTATCAAACAAAGGCGTTTGATGAACATTTTTCCCAAAGACAGATGCGTGGTTGACGAATAGTGCGCGCGCACACGGTTGCGCACAAAGCATCTTTATGATGTTCTGTGCTGGCACATTTGGAACAGGCCTCCCTCCATAAACAGAGTGCCGTTTCAAGGTTTATTTGATCTAATCGGGGATAGGAGGCACTGTACCGTCGTATGTAAAAGCTTGCGTGATCTAAATGTTCATTACGCAGCACAGGACGGGCACCGTGTCCAACTACATAACACATTCTCCCTGAGAGAGACATGCACGCTTAGGTTTCTCGTCATCCCGTTTAATTCATTCTGCTCATGTGAATAGCCGCGGACACTGCGAGGAAAAAAACCCCGAAAAACACATTACTTCAGTAATTGGAACGATAGCAGCAAATGGTGCGCGCCCGGCCCTGGACTCCTCGCGGTTCTCACCGAAAGCACTTAGCAGATGGTTTTAAATGACTGTGACATTTGTCCTGCCCTTCAACAGTATTTTTGCAGCTCGAAGCGGGAAATGCTCACATCTCTGCCAAAGCGCTCCGACGCGCAACCCTTGAGCCCAGTTTCCCCGAGACTAGATGGAAATCGTGTTTGTTTAGGTCAGCCCGCGGCACCTTTTTGCTTTTGACTAAAGTCCTCAAACTGTGCACTCAAATGTCCGAAGACACGTCGGGAGTGTTGAATCGAAACATGCTCTTCGAAAAGTGAGCATGCTGCCAGTCGTGCTTGATGTCATGACTCAAATTAAGGCCCCATTACTGATTCAGTTGTGCGACACCGTCTTTTTTTTTTAACTACAGTAAGTACTTCTGGGGTTTCTAGTGGAGTGCAGTAAGTCTTAATGTTAATTAGCAGTGCAAAGTCTTTGTTTGCAAGTTTGACACGCAGCGGTGGAGTCAGTGCAGCTGGTGCTATCATAGTGAAGAGGTGCAGCTAATTAAAAATAATTATCTCTGGTGGGTTGTTCGTGCAGCAGCCATACAAGCTCCTGTTATCATGATCACAGGCAAGCGTATGAAACCTTGTTCGAGATTGGGATCGTTTTTCGTTCACCGTTACAGCCTCCAGATTAGACAAATGGTGTTTACCCGAATACACCGGCCCTAGCTATTGACTCACCAGGGGCAAGAGTGGATCCACTTTAATTTGAGAAAATGAGAAGGAAACGTTTCTCTTGCCCATTTAAATTGGCTCTTTTACATTATTTAACTTCCAAAGTGATCTGCTAATCACGCCACCATGCGTATAATACCTGATCTTGAATGATATATTCCCTGAATTAGTTCTTGTGCCCCGACATACCTCCATATTGATTGGTGCTTGTGTCTTTATGCATAAAATTACATTAAATCAGGCTAAAATAGGGGCTCACGACAGAGGTTCAGTTGCCCGGTCAGTCAAGTGGGTCAGAAATCTACTTGCCCAAAGTCAATTTTTACTTGCCCCGATATCATTTTATTTATTTATTGTATTTATTAAATAATTTTATCTATTTGCAGTTATCAAATAACAACAAAGACTAAAGTTAATTGTTATGTTTAATCTTTTGTTGTTGTTGTTGTAAATTAATCAGAACAGGACACAGTGTGTCATAGATGCAAAGTAATCTTGGACATAGAAAATGTTACCGCTTGCCTTCAAGCCAATTGCTGGTTTTAGAATCCCAACATGGCATTTTATCCATCCTATTGTCAATCCTTATTGCTGAGCCCTTCCAGGATCTGGAAGGTCCTTACATTCAACCAAACAAAGTGGTTTGAACCAAATAACAACCATCCAACCAAGGGACCAAAATTGCTGCTATTTAAGTCCCGTAGCAGTGATGAAAATAGAAGAAAAAACTGCATAAAATCCAGCAAGTCTTGTATTTTCCTGCTGGAGAATTTAGCCTTACAAGACTCAGAGATTAGTATTTATAGTTCTGAAAAGTTCTTCTTACAACATCAAGACACTTTCAGTCAGGCGACCAGCGTACTTTAGATCTGCCTCATTTTACTGTGGAGATTAGATTGTTAGGTACCTGCCTGTTACTGATGTATGTTTGTGTTTTTAAAGAATGTGCAATAGAAATGACCCCCTGCCAGCAAATCTCAGAAGGAGTTGCCTTCAAGTTTGGCTGCTGGTTAAGTTGCTGAGAAGGAAGAGGAATGAAAGCATGATGAAGGGAAAAGGCTTGCTTTCCTTTTTCATCTCTTCTTTGATTTATTTTACTTAATCATGACTTTCAAATGCAGCATTCTTGATCGTTTCACGTAACGCTCAATGAATTTGCTGGGATTATTAACCTTTTCTATATATATATATATATATATATATATATATATATATATATATATATTTGCTTTTCCTCTTTTCAGTCTCCACGCTTTTGAGTCCCTGAACTTCTTGTCCTGAAGTTTTTACTCTTTCTCCTCAGATCACGGTCACCGACCACGGCGTTCCTGCCAAATCCACGACCGTCCGCGTCATCGTGCGAGTGCTCGACGAGAACGATAACCGGCCGATGTTCCTGGAGAAGATCTACAAGATCAAGCTCCCGGAGCGGGAGAGGCCGGAGAAAGAGCGAGCCACGAAGAGGGACCCGGTGTACCGGGTCATCGCATCGGACCGGGACGAAGGAGCCAATGCCGAGATCTCCTACAGCATCGAGGAGGGAGATGAAAACGGAAAGTTCTTCATTGAGCCAAAAACCGGGCTGGTGTCTTCAAAGAAGTTCTCCTCTGCGGGAGAATACGACATACTCACAGTGAGTATCTAATCCCAGTGCTTCACCCTGTCCTCAGCCTGATGGTCTCCTAGTGAGCAGTACATGTTTACAACAGATGCTTGTTTGTTGTTTTGCTGTTGTGTTCTCCTCTTTCTCTCAAGTTTTCTTTCCCCCTTTGTTTCTCTGCCCTCCTTATTTTTTCATTTAATTTTATTTATAGAGTTTTTGTGTTTAAAAATGCAGGACAAAGGTCTCTGTAAAGGAGATTAAAAGATAATTGGTCCACTCACATCATGTTGGTCCACGAGTGTAGGAGGCAATTAGTAGCAAAAAAAGCATCTACTTTAAAGTTTAGGAAGCATGCTCCAAAACACCAGTCCACACTATCTAATTAGGATGCCATTGTTACAAGGATGTACCGTTTTTCCCTGTATTCCTATGGTCTTATTACTGTAGTGCCTTCGTCATCAAGAGACACATTTGTCAGTCATTAATGTTGTGTGAAAAACCTATTTTTTAAAAAAATGGATCTGTCAATCTTCCACCTGGGAGACAAAAAGCAAGAATTTACCTCCAGTTCAGTCATCACAGTTGGCTGTGTGAACTACCGAGGTGATACTTGAGGCTCATCTTTTTTGATTTAAACTGATTTTCACCAAGATTTTTATGTCCCCACACATCCAAAGTTGTGTCTCCTTCTGCAAGACGACACTGGCCACCAGAGTTTGCAGTAATTGAAGTCCACACAAAAGGCCGAAACACAAAAGAAAGCCACACAAAAAGGTGTATTGTTCAAAATGCACCGTTTTCCTGCCGCTTGGACAGCTCAGAGTACAGAAAAGCTCTAACGATTGAAACAGAACCCGTTCTGTGGATTTGTGCCATAAATAAGGTGGTTCTACTTAATGTAATATGGTTTATTCACATATTTTATCTGCAAGCCTTAACACAAGCTTACAATCTACAATAACACGCTTTTCTGTATATCTACTTCTGTAGAGTTTCAGGTGGAGGATCCACTAGAGAGTCTTACAGAAACTCATTTGCAACCTAATGTTGCATAACACTGTGTAACACCTTTCACTCTCTGCCTCGTTCCCAAGATTAAAGCCGTGGACAATGGACGTCCTCAGAAATCATCCACTTGTCGTCTGCATATCGAGTGGATTCCCAAACCCGAACTGCCGGCCGATGCAGCTCCCCTGCTTTTTGAGGAGTCCCCCTTCACCTTTTCTGTGATGGAAAGCGACCCAGTGGCGCACATGGTGGGGGTCATCGCCACAGAATCCTCTGATGTCACCGTGTGGTTCGAAATCACAGGTATTGCTCAGTCAAATGCATCTCTTTCATTGTGTGTGTGTGTGTGTGTGTGTGTGTGTGTGTGTGTGCATGCATACTGTGGAAATGCTCCATGTCATAGAAATATATATCGTATCCTCTTTTTTAGAATTAACATAATGTTTGTTGTGTGATATCTCTCGGAATAAGTTTCCATTAAGTTTATGAAGAGTTTGAGTCGTAATGATAATGGTGGTAATCTGACTTCCTTCGCCATGTTAGGGGTCAAAATGCAGTCACTACATATTTGGTCAAAATAACATTTTTGGCATTTGTATTAATATATGACATTATGCCATAGAAATGTATACTTTTGTGAAAAAAAAGCAAATAAAAATGTCACAGAGCGCCAGGCAACTTGACAGCTAGCTAAAAGCAGGAGAGCATTATAAAGCGTCAGCTAGCAGGGACAATAGCCTCGGCTAGCCTAAGCTAAAGCTAAAACTAAATTTACTTGTGTGATTTATTTTTCCCTGGCTGTATTCTGTTATTGAAAATATCCATTTTGATGAACCAACATCGTGGTAGTTCAGTTTTTTATTCCACATAACTTAACGAGGCTGTAGATGAATCCAGTCATGATGCAGCAGAAAGCTAAACTCCTGCTGAATTAGCTTAGCATCAGCTTTTGATTCTGGTGGATTTATTGTGGTTAAACTGCGTTTAAATCACTATTTGAAAAGAGATATTAATGATAAACTGACCATTTACATGTCGTACTCACATTTTTTGTGCTTATGTTGGTTTTATGGCAGTTACTGTATGTCAGATCTTTATAAACCTAAACAGGCATGAAATTAAGGGAGGATTGGTTCTAGTTGTTGAGCAGTTTGATAGCCATCTTCAAAACTTTAAATCAATTTTCTCAATTTCATTGTTTCCATATTACTGAGTGTTGCCTTTGAAAAGCAGGTTAGATACCAGAATTGTATCATAAATTAGAAACTCACAAGCAAAATATTGGGACTTTTACTATCTTCTGTGGGTGAGCCAACGGAGATGCTGTGTATTTCCTTACAGTTTCAGTAAGCAACTCTGTTTTTAAGAGCAAAAACTTAACTTGTCTTATGTTAAATGTTTTTTAAACTTCTGATATGCATGAGAAGACTTAAATTGACAGCTTTGAAAAATGCTTGCCTCTTCTTCCCCTCCTCCCAACCTGTCCTCCCTCTAATCAATGTCTGACTGACACGTCTCTCTTTTCTTCTCTTCTCTCTTTCCGCGCTCGACTTTCCGCTTCCCTCTTTTCTCTGGAATGTTCTGTGTGGTTGGATTTTTGCAAGACGGCATAGAGGATACTGAGATGTTTTACATCCTTCAGATGGCTTGTGACCACAACTGTACAGCAGAAGGTAGCTGCTGGGATCTCCTTATAGGCTGTGCTGTTTTTAGGAGACCATCATACAACTGTGGTTGACTTGTGTTGTGCAGCTGGATTGATGTTGTGCCACATCTCCCCCCATAAACCTGTGACCTGATTAAGATAGAAAACCTCCTCTCCTCACCATGTGTGATTCTACACCTACTGTTGTGTGTTTGAGCATCATTTTATTCAGCATATAAACGGATGTGCTGTGCTTTTTAAACATTCATCACGCTTATGTATCCATCCTGTTGGTGTTAAGGCAAATTGCATGAAATAGCTATCATGTGAATGACTTTTAGATAAACAATAGGTAATGATATCAGTGTATCTATTCATTCTCAGAAAATTGATGTTTATATGCCCATCCCAGCACCTCCCGTTCCGTGTTTGTGTAACCTTGCTACATGCACACAACCAAGAGACGAGCTGTCACTAATCTTTTGTCCTTCATTGTTGTTTGTACCAAAAAAAATGATTCCACAGGTGGTAATTATGACAGCCGCTTTGACGTGGGCAAGGCCAGTGGAACCTTGATTGTTGCACAGCCCCTGGATGCCGAGCAGAAATCAAATTACAACCTGACGGTGGAAGCCACAGATGGGACACGAACTGTCAGCACCCAGGTAATTGAAACACTAATGAAACGGTTGGAAGCTGATGAGGCAGTTGTCATGGTTCTGTTGTTCTCATGTGAGAAATGGGAGGAGGAGGAAAGAGGCCGGTCGAAAAGCATCAGCCGAACCGTCCCGCTCGTCGTGAAATGTTTATGTTGCGACGCTAACATTGCTCTCAGCTGACAGTTTATAGATTTGAGTTTCGTTACGTCCCGACATGACCTGACTTCTAACTGTGTAATGGAGCCCGGGGGGGGGGGGGGGAAATGGACAGAAAACACAAAAGAAATATGGGATCTGAAACAGTTTTAAGAAATCTTCTTTTATTGTTTGGTGCTGCCTGTTCACTAGATTTACTAATGTCATTATCAGCTCACTAGATGGGGAGAAAGAAAGAAAAGAAAAACATTCCAAAAATACTTCATTAAAATACTTTAAATACTTTTGTTGAGCTAGTTTTCAACACCATGATTTGGGTAGATTGTGCTCCTATTCCGCTGTTCTTTACCATCTGAGTTGAGCTCCTGGAATCTTCCATTGTCTCATTCATGACGCAGAGCTGCTGCGATGATGGTGCCGTCCAGCCAGAGTGTTTTTTCTTCATTTTTTATATACATTCTTGAGCCCCTTCCACTCCGCCCTCTGCTGTGTCTCTCTCTCTCTCTCTCTCTCTCTCTCTCTCTCTCTCTCTCTCTCTGAACCTGTAAACCTTCCCTTTGTCTTCTCGGAGAGGAACAGATCACCTTGGTCTTCTCTGAACGGGCTCTAAATAACTAACCAGATTACACTCATACACACACACACAAGTATGCTCGTGCTACAGTGGGGAATTGCAATATCAACTGGAAAGATGCGTTCATGCAGAAGAAGAAAAGCATTAGGTAGGCCTACTGAACCATAAGACCCGGTGTGAACCAATTTGATGAAAGATGAAGCTAAAAGTTGCTTCCAAAAAAAAAAAACTTTCAAAGCAGTTGCATACTTGCATTTTCATACATTAATATGCTAATTTAATCCTTCTTGCATATATCTTGCTCCCTAGCTGATACCGGAGCTGAAACGCCACCATAAAAGCTTTTAAGCATGCACGTTGTCTTTAGTTTTTGTTCAGATGGTCATGCCTTGTCCATGAGATTTTGAAGGTTTTTACGTGGTAGTTTGGGTCATATGGGATGGTGGCATTCAAAATGTTTTGTCCTTTGTCCTCAAAGGGGGGGGGGGGGGCTTCAGGGAACTGTAGCTGGAAAGGAATCCATTTGTTGTCACTCCGTATGAATAAAGCCTTTCATCATCTGGCTGCTGTGCTCCACTGAGCCTCGGATGAAGCGCCGCCTTTACTGGCATTTTGCAGCTCATCCGAGGAGGCAGCACGTCCTTTAGTTTAGTTCAGAACCTTAAAACAGTTTTCTCAGCCAGAGTTTTCTCTGCTCGCAAAGGCACTTTCTTAAGAGACACTTATTGAAAAGCCTCTTACCAACACTGGCACACACTGACATTCTAAGTCCAATTAATCACATTGAAAGGATAACCTATTCAAAAGGTATAATTCTCAGTAGAGCCCGACCAATACAGGATTCTTTGGGGCCTATTCTGATATCTAGGGAGTTAAAAAATATTCCATATCGACATATCAGCCGATATTCATAAAAAGCAATTAAATGGTATCTAATTTACACTGTACTTTGAATAAGAATATTTGGTCCCTTAAATAAATACATAATCTTTTATGAACAACTGTGATCTCAATATTGATCAAAAAATAATCTTGGTTATCATTTTGGTCATACTCGTAATCAATATCCTGAAGATAATAATCTGTCCCCAAAACTATCATATCACACTTAACACACATTTTACTGTAAGCACTGATTGATAATCAACAGTTTTCATCTCCACAAGCCATCACAGCGCCATTGAACAGCCAGTTTCAGGCAAGAAATGGGTCAAAGAATAATCCCTGGTACGGTATATCAGAGGAGGCTGATCGTGCACTGTTTTGCACTCTCTGCACATTTTAAACGTGCATATTTTTGAATGTATCAGCAGAGCTGTGTGTGATAGGCTCTCCTGTATGAGTGCTAGTGTGTAATCCTACGTTCACACTGCAGTGGCCCGAATGTGAACAGCACAAATCACATGGAGTCTGATCTTTTCAATTCTGATATGGGCCGCTTTCATTTGTGGTCCTGAGTCAGATACAGGTCAGATTTTTTTATTTATTTTTTTTCTGCAATGCGACCTCATTCTGAACAGTCGTTTTGGAATCGTTACAACTCTTACGTCACTCTAGATCTTGTGGAGAGATGTAGCTAAAACGGAAGCCCTTGACATCTAGAAATTTGGGATGAAATCTGTTTGAGTGAAAACGTTCACGGCGTGATCCGTCCACCCGTGGCACTGCCGCACAGAGAGCCGCGCTGCAGTGTGAACGTAGCCTCAGTCCCCGCACACCCGGCTGCCCACTGTAGGTCAGCTGTTTTCCTTAGAGGGAACGGATTTACTGAATTTGTATGCTCCATAAACCACACTTGTGATGTGATTGAGGCCAGTTGCCTGGGAAAATGCTAAGAGCCAAAATAGTCTGAAAAAGGCATGCGGTATTATCAGAAACCCCAAAACTTGTGTCGGCCTTTATGCCTTTTGTTGTTGTAAAAATGAGGTGAGAAAGAAGCCTGTGTCCTAGCAGTATCTCTCCTTCATATTTGATAGATCACATTCAGTGGCAGCCGGTTGACTTGCACATATTTGTGGGAGAGCCTTGAACGTCCTGAGGGATTCAGTGTACCGAGTGCTTCATGTTTCAGGAAAGCCTCCTGAGTGTTTTGGCTACTAACTTGTTTATCCGATAACATTGTTCGGCATCGACAGTATTTGCTCTGCCTGCGGGGGTTTAACAGAAACTAAAAAAATGCACCTCTCGCTGGGACGTTCGTGTTTATCGTATCAAGTGTGAAACCAACGGGGGCTGTTTGTCAGACCACACTGAAATGTTTTAATTTACTTTTCGAGATAGGTTGCAGTCATGCAATATGAACCCCTTAGTTGATCCACTTGATTGTATAGAATTGGGATTAACCACTTGCACGCTCGAAAATATCTTCTAATATAACATCTATATATTTTATCACATAAAAAATAGATTTTCTTTTGTCATCAGTGCTCGCGACATAAAATTAATCCGAGAAGATCATAAGAAAAACGAGTTGAACATGAATTTGTCGACAGCAAGTTGTCTTTTAAACAAGTCTTGCAGGAGTTTCACTGCAAATTAGATCTACCCGATCACACACATGCGGTGCACCTCGTGAAGCTCAAAGTTAGACTTATCTATTCCTCAAATCAAAGTCATGTGGAAGCTGTGCAGGCAGACGGGCTGGCCTATTTTCTCTCTCCTTGGAATGCTTTTTTTTTTTTGCAGCTTTTTTGTACCCTCTCTCTCTCTCCTCGTATCCCTCCTTGTCTTTCTTTCTGATTTTCTCCCTCTCCAGTTTTTTGCTCCACATTTATTGGCCAATGCAACGCAGGGTCGATGATTACTCTTGTTTGGGTGGAATGAAAGGCAAACAAGCGCACTGGACCCGGTGTGGGTAGTGGGCTGTGTTAATCCTGTTTTGGGAACACGTCGGAGTGCTCGGTGCCAGTGCCCTGCCTTTGCCCAGAACCTGCCACCTGGCAGGGGGTCTTCCTCTCCTCCAGCATGGCACAGGAGGACAATGAGTGCAATGAGAGCCCCCATGTGTCCTTTTCTGGATACAGAAAACACAAAAGGTGTTTCGTTATTTAGAGGCCTCTGTTTTCTTTGTGATCTCTTAAGCAGGCTTTTGTTTTTGAATATCTCATCTATTGTTTCTTTTTTAAAAGAGCTGAAGATTAAGAAATAACGTTAAATCCGCCGTGCCTCGGAATCCAGTGGTGATATCAGCATGACGCTCGCGGTCTGTGGGAGGTCTACGAGAAACAGTCGGCCTTTCTGTTATCTGCTTTCCATTTGACCATTGTAGCACTATGAAGGCGTCTCTGAGGGATCAGCTGATGCAGCCGCATTCTAGCTCGGGCACCTCATAGCCAGGAGGCAGGCTCGGCATGGAGCCCGGCCTCCCCTCCCCCACCTCCAGCTATCCGACATCCTCCCTTAGCCATGCAGAAGTACCTCAAGCTGTTCTGCTCACAATCTGTTCCTGGTCTCCTGTTTCTCATGTTATCTCAGTCCGTATTACAAAGACTCTCTTTATGTCTCCCCGGAGGGTTCACCTTGTTAACTCTTACTCGTATGTTGCCTTGCCTTCAGTAAATATCAAAGCTGACTACTGTATTTTTTATTTTTTTTGCGCGTGTAAATTTCTTTCATTCCCGCCCACAACCTGTGTTTTCTAAATTTGACCGTTTCCCTCAGCTGTCTTTGTTTCTTCACCGTCACTTCTCTTTCATACTCTCATCTCACCCTCACAGCACTTTTTCTTCTTCTTCTGTAGCATCTCCATCTGTCACGTCTTGGGTCTGCGTCTCAATCTTGTTCCTCTCCATCATTCCCAGAGGAAGCCACATACAAAGACTTACAGAGTTTTCTTCTCCAGCAGCATTTCTGCTGCAGTCAGGCTGTATCATGCTGCTTTGTGATGTTTTGGGGGGGGGGGCAAAGTTCCTCTGAAGTGTTGTCGAGCCTCCTCGCGAAAAAGGAAAGGCAAGTTTCTGTGTGCATACGGAGGCTGAATAGCCTTTTTGTGTGCTCGCTAAACCATCTGAAATAGTACATTGTGGCTAGACGTGGACACCACTGACCAGGTCCCATTCCCTTTTCTGCTTCTTGACAGCGCTATCAGCTCTTGACACCTTCCTCACTATTCACAAGACGCGCTATCTGACGCCGGCCAGATTGAGACACATTGGACGGCCTCTTTGTGCCGATTCACGTGTGGACGTGCGCATTTTTATGAGCCCGTGTGGGGGAGGCTGCATGCATGTGCATCTGTGGGTTGTGAGACATGGCGGATCTGGTGCTACAGTATATGATGTCTGGCTCGACATGAGGAGAAGACATGCTTGGAACGCGATAGCTGAGGGCGCAACATACACTAGAGGCCCAATTGCATATGCTTTTTTTTCCAGGGTTAATTCCTCATTCGGAAATTGTGTTTATTTGACATTACGCTTCCTGAAGAGCAGCGTGACATGGGTCGCTCGTGACACATGACTGGTGGCAAACAGCCAGTTTACAGCACTGACAGACAGCATGCAGCCCAACACTCCCCCCCTGCAAGATGACATCTGTGAGGTTCGGCAGCCAACATCGCAGCACACAGCAGATTGTTAGTGTTATCGGTGCTGTCAGATTGAGTCTATATTTGTCCCTGATATAGGCTCACAGCGCTCCACAAACGGTATTATGACGGAAAAACAAAAGTGGGCAGTCGCGTTGACCAGAGATCTGACAAATCCCGGTCAGCTGGCACGCCGTCAACTCGGGTCAGAGCTTCAGTGTTCCTGCACCAAACAGCTCGGCTCTGCCGGATTCCTTACGGGACATCACCACCTGGTGTTTGGTATGCAGGTGTCTAATCTGGGCTGATCCCTTTGTTCCCCGTGTTTGGCAACGGTAGAAGCCCCTCGCTGGCCTGGGAAGCAGAGATGGCATTCCAGCAGCTCTCTATAATCCTCTGTCGGAAGTCCAGTAGACGAGTGGCTGGTGTTGATAAAACACGCTCCCGGTGGAATTTTACAGTTTGGGGATGTTAGATTCTTTGTGTGTGTGTGTGTGTGTGTGCAGAAAGCACAGCGGCTGCACTTTTATGCGCGTCCAAAGCGAGAAGCACACCTTTAGAGATCTGTTTCATGAGTGAGCAGTTTTTGTGATAACATCAGCAGAATATTGAATCTGCAAAACAGTTACACAAAAAAAAATGTTATAGCCTCCTGAAACCTATATGACTTTTTAGATACGTTATATATTGTTGATGTCCCTGGATGGGGCTTCTAACTTTCCACAGTTGACAGCTCACCGGCAAATGTTTTTTTCAGCCATTTACTCTAAGTTGAATCACCTGCTCCTGTATGTAGCTCGCAGTTCATTTAGATGCATTGTGTTCTTTCACCATTGATTTCCTGTTTTCACTGTTAGCAGCATCAAGTGGCCATTCAGTTAAAATATTGCTTTTGCCATCATATGCATCGATCTGTTCTATATCTACACAACGCTGCGTATTACTGAAGAGCCTGGGAGAATGAGTGTGTGTGTGTGTGTGTGTGTGTGTGTGTGTGTGTGTGTGTGTGTG